>NW_021396959.1:0-334 GCF_001605985.2 Dendrobium catenatum | reverse complement strand
ATGACATGCTTAGAACTTAGGTTTGTTGTGTTGGAGCTTGATCGTCTTTCTTTTCTGTAGAGTCTAAGCCTTGTAAAAGCTCAAATTATTTAATAAATGAAATTTCTTTCATATTTCACTCTCTTTCATATATTATGTACATGCATTGCATCATATGGGTGGTAGATTGTATTAGTGGGTAAAATTTTCTTAAATTTTCTTTGGTGTATGTGTTTCAGACTTTGTAGGAACACATATACTTGTTTTAGGATGATACAATACTGGGTATTGTACAAACGAACACCTTTATCATAACATGTATACATACATGTATTTTATTTTATGCAACCTAGAC
>NW_021396958.1:0-228 GCF_001605985.2 Dendrobium catenatum | reverse complement strand
AAAAAGGTTTCTACCCAATCAAATAATATCTTTAAATGAAAAAAAAATCATGAAAGTTTTGATATATGGAATAACATTCACAAAAAAAACTCCAAAATTGTTTTATGATAGGTGTGATCATAACAATTCATAGAACATAAAAATATAACAATTTTAATATTAGGGAAGCTAAAAATCAAAATGACATAATTTTGTAGCAAAATTTTTTTGAGAGAAATACATATATGT
>NW_021396957.1:0-228 GCF_001605985.2 Dendrobium catenatum | reverse complement strand
GGAGAGTATGTTGATACTTTCAAAGATATATGGATTATTGATAAAACTCTAGATAAATGGCCTACCTTTGTCTCTATTATAGAAAATGATTACAGCCAAGTTTCTAAATTCATCACAAATGGTAGTTGGGACATTGATAAATTAAAAATTTGTTTTGGCAAATTACTGATTGATTTAATCCTGTCTATTCTGATTCATTCAAGCCAACCTGAAGACAAAATGGAATGT
>NW_021396956.1:0-227 GCF_001605985.2 Dendrobium catenatum | reverse complement strand
GGAAAGAGTCCTAATGGGTTTGATCGGGTTGACCATTCAGAGCTCATTTGAACTCTTGGACGAGCTAGGGAGCATGCCAAGGCTCGGGCTGGGTTGGATTAAGTCCAGAGATGTTTCTAGAGTCAGTTCTACGAGCTGGATGGGGCTTACATGAGCTGGGTAATTTGGTTGAATGAATAAGGTTCATTTAAGGTCTTTGTTGACTGTTTGACCAGTCAACTGGTCAG
>NW_021396955.1:0-788 GCF_001605985.2 Dendrobium catenatum | reverse complement strand
CTCTCTCTCTTATTCTAGATTAAGGAAAAAAGCATCCTCTTCCTCATGCAAGAAATGTAACAAGTGGTATCAGATCATCGCTGAGACAATAAACAATAATAAGAGAAGGTGGTCGCACGGGTCATGTGGGTGGCGAAGGAAGCAGGTTGAATCAGAGGCTCACGTGTGTGTGAGGCGTCGTGTGAGGCACTGGTTACAGGACGAGCGGTTCAGGCACTTGGTCGCGGTAGCCTACCAAAGGAATGACAAAATTGGACCAGACATTGTGCTCACGTGGAAGTGAGCACGCGATAGGGCGGATCAGATGTGGACCTGGAAGATCGCATGGAAGGAACAAGCAGTTTGTATTTCATTCGCAGGCAGAAGCTGGAGGCACCCGTAAGCAAAATTGTTCGTGTAATACGGAGCCCCTCATTCGATTAGGAAACATGGGAGTTGTTCACGGGCTTAGGTTTTACACGCAAGGAGAAAACACAGCATGCAGGTTGATGCTCACGGATGCATGCATGTGGAGAGGGCTCGTGAGCGGGTGCGAGCGTAGGGCGCTAGAACGTGCTAGGAACGAACACAGGGTGTGTGGTTCATGTAGGAGAATGCTAAGCATGGGATGAGCATGTGGGGTGAACATGGCACTCGAGGCACATAGGCTTAGATCAATTGCATAGAGAGGTTTGAGGCAAGTGTAGGCGGAGGCTTCGACGGTGGGAGATGCACGTGGATCGCGTGTGTGTTATTCACAGTAGAAAGTCGAGCTATAGCGCTGGAGGCCTGGTGCTGTCTGGTGTTCG
>NW_021396954.1:0-202 GCF_001605985.2 Dendrobium catenatum | reverse complement strand
TTTTGTCATTTGATCTTTGTGTCTATTGAGAGAAGAGACAAGGAGAGAGTGTGAGAGAGCATTCGAAGGAGAATTCCTACCACTAAAGCGTGAAGGCTTCATTTGGAGTTTAAAGGTAAGAATCTCTACTTTTGAATTGGGATTACTTCACTGTTTTCTTTCTTTCTTCTAGATTTCTTGTGAGAAGATCTGTCAAGGAGAT
>NW_021396953.1:0-471 GCF_001605985.2 Dendrobium catenatum | reverse complement strand
ATCCAGACTGATCGTCCTGGACGATCGAGATTCGTCCAGGACGATCTCAGCTTTAAATGAACTTTGTCAAGACGAAATTAATTATCGTCTAAGGACGACTTAGGCTCTGGAAAATTTTCGTCCTGACGATCCCACATTTCGTCCCGGACGAACTGCCCAATTTTCACAATTCTGAACTGAACAAACCTGTACCGATCTTCCCGGACGATCCAACTTCGTCCCGGACGAACCTGGAGCAGAACTGATATTACACCCTCTCTTTTTATATGTGTGTGTGTTGGATCTTCGTACAACGCTAAGATATTAAACTTTATATTTCTCTACCGCCGCGAATACTCCAAGTCGCAACATCATAAAATTCGAGCTTCTCTACCGCCACTGTAATCCAAAGGGATATGATCTTCCCAGCTTCCGCCAAAGTCCAAAACACAAAATCTCAACAGATCTTCCAGTACCTGAATAGTCCTCTCA
>NW_021396952.1:0-200 GCF_001605985.2 Dendrobium catenatum | reverse complement strand
TTTCCCCCTCCATCTTCATGGTGGGATGGAATGGTAAACCTTCCATCGAATTCAGACTCACTTCTATCATATCTAGGTGAGGATGCTCTACCTCACATAGCTTTTCCATTGTTGCCCCTTCATCCGTGTCCTCATTTGAATCTCCCACCACTATCACGTGCAGGGTCTTCTCTTTACACCTATGCCCAGGTGCAAATTTC
>NW_021396951.1:0-1180 GCF_001605985.2 Dendrobium catenatum | reverse complement strand
GGTACGAACGGTTATTACTAGGTAGGTTCAAAAATTGCAGAAAACTATTCTAAGTCGGTTAATCGTCTGGACAAAAATCTTATTCGTCTGGATGAAATTTTTACAGAGAACCGATCATCCTGGACGATAATTAATTTCATCTGGACGAAAATTTTACAGAACAGATCGTCATGTATGATAATTTAATTTCTTCTGGATGAAAATCTTACAAAGACCAAATCGTCCTGTACGATATTTAATTTCGTCTGGACAAAAATTTTACAGAGAGCAAATCGTCATGTACGACAATTTAATTTCATCTGGACGAAAATCTTACAGAGAACAAATCATCCCGGATGATTTTTAATTTCGTCCTAGACGAATAGGACTTAGAAATTTTTTTTTCAAGCCAGTTCCTATTCGTTCCATGTGCTCAATAGGAGATAACTGTCTGATCATCCTGTACGAACTGATATCGTCCCGTATGATTAGTATAAATTTTATATGATCTCCTTATGTGTGTGTGTATGTTTTTATTCACTCAAATTACAATCACTCCCTTTCAATTTTATTTCAAAGAAAAGTACAAGCTTCAAATTCATAAAGTATCTCATGCTGAATTTGATTTGAAGTCTTCGTAGTCTGGAGTTTGATTTTCCTGAAAATGTTAGTACACACAAGAGCAAATACAAATCTTCTAAAAGTGTTAGGAGTTTGATCTCATGCTGAATTCAACATGTCCTTTGAACCTCCATTATTCCAAAAGCCGGGGACTAAATCCACATCACTCCTCTACTTTCTCTGACCACTTTTTACATCATGGAACATAGAGAATTTAATATTGCAGACTTAATTTTTCGGTACATTGATCGCTTAAACACAATCCGCCATCCAGGTCATAAGAGGAAACCAAATCTAGCTTTAGGACACGTCATAGCCTATGTCCTTGAAACCAAGTATCAAATTTGATATCATGTTCCACCCAACCTCCCAACTCTCTTCTACTCAAACTGTTCCTTCAGTACCCTTTACAGTACTCGTCTCCACCCTAGGGATGAGGAACCTCGGGGGGCTGAGGAGGAGGAGGCTCCCGCTCTCGTTCCTGTTCCTGATCCTAGTCCTCTTCGCTAGCACTCTCAGTTTGATCAGTTAATAGAAAGGTTTAATCGATGGGAGACCCACTTCGATGCTTACGTTGCTG
>NW_021396950.1:0-556 GCF_001605985.2 Dendrobium catenatum | reverse complement strand
TTGGAGCATTGTCTATACCATTCTTGAAGATATGTAGAGCAAAAGCAACACACCTTTGCATTGTTTGGCTTATTCATTAAATTCAATGTATATTTATATTCATCTTTTAAATTAATTTAAATTTGTTGGTAAATGAATAAATAATTTTATATGTTTTGTATTATTTGAAGGTATTCAAGTAAATAATGGCTTCAAGAAGACCCTCAACATGTCTCGCCACAAAAAGATTTAAAAGTTTCAAATATGAGAAAGATATGTCTGAAAAGATATTTCCCAAATGAGGATGAGAGAAGAAAAATTAATATAGAACTTGCAAAGTTCTTTGGATATTTAGAGGATTTTGGTGATCAAGAATCTTTGATTGATAGATGGAGGATGAATCCAAAAATGTGGTGGTTGATTCATGGAGCTTCAGCACCGCTTATTCAAACAATAACAATAAAACTTCTTGGTCAAGTATCATCCTCTTCCTGTTGTGAGAGAAATTGAAACACATACTCATTTATTCAATCAATGAAGAGGAATAAAATAACTCCACAACATACTGAAGATTTAG
>NW_021396949.1:0-246 GCF_001605985.2 Dendrobium catenatum | reverse complement strand
TTGACGGACTTAAACGGAGTGTTAGAATAGATGAAAATAGAAGTTTTATGTGGTATATCAGTAAATATAAAAGTTTAAGTGTTGAATATATATTTACACTAATTTCATGTGTTATGTATGTAAAAATCCCTTATATTTATGATCATCGTCATATGTATATGATATGTCATGGTTGAAATTCATTATTATTATTATTTTTATTTTATTTATGCAATGGTTAGGCTGAGAATGACCAATGAGCCATTT
>NW_021396948.1:0-223 GCF_001605985.2 Dendrobium catenatum | reverse complement strand
CCGGTAAAAAACAAGCGGTTAAAAGAAATTTTTGACGGCGTCAATCAGCCGTCCGGTATCATCATTTATGGCGGCCAAAACATGGTAACCATCGGTAGACTGATGAAAAATTCTAGGGGTTTGATTACATTTTCGGCGGCGTAAAATAAACTATCCAGTATCGTCTTTCCGGTGGCCAATCCGCCGGTTGGCCGCTGGAAACCTGTAGCATCTTGAAAAAAAA
>NW_021396947.1:0-238 GCF_001605985.2 Dendrobium catenatum | reverse complement strand
TTTTTGTTTGGTCAAAAACTTAGGACGATTCAAGGTTATTTATTATGGTTAATCCATGATATGGTTAATATTTCCTCTATCATATGATTTTTCATCAAAATAAATTGACATTTCTTGAATTGATACGAAGTTAGTCGACTTCATAACATCTTTAATGGTTTTCTTCTTCAGTAGTGATAAAAAATTATCATATTTGGGTTTACCCATTATGATATCAATATGTATCTTCTTTTAAATT
>NW_021396946.1:0-282 GCF_001605985.2 Dendrobium catenatum | reverse complement strand
AAATTTTCCTTTCGGGACTACAGTCTATTACAAAACGCGCTCCTGTTGTCATCTTGAATCAATGTATTAAAACTGAGGAACGCATCATGCTTCATGACATTGGAATATCACTTGGTGTGACGGAGTGGACGACAGATCATCATCAGTTTAGCTCATCAACCATTCTTGACTTGTCAGTGCCATTTAAATCTGTAGAACAGATTTCAAGTTCATTTTCTTTCGAATCAGCTCTTGATAACAGAAAGTCAGTGCAAGCTTCTGAGATTTCTTCTGTTGAAAATC
>NW_021396945.1:0-395 GCF_001605985.2 Dendrobium catenatum | reverse complement strand
TAAAAAAAGAATGTGAGGAAGCACTCAGAATGTTTGCTGCCATGACGGAAGGGGATTGGGTGGCCTTGTTATGCCAGAATGCATTGCGGTTCCCCCAACAGTGAAACACCGCGGAACAGTACAGAGCTCTCCAGTCGTCATTGGCGTTGGTCCGGCGAGATAAGGCCACCAGAAGCTCGGCAAGTGAAGAGAAACGAGGGGTGCATAGGCCCCACGTGCCCAGACAGCTCAAAACATCATGAAGCTGGCGGCATTAAGTAGTAATGTGGTCAAGATCCTCCAATTGGTTACAGCCCATAGGACACCGCAACTCCAAGCCCAGGCCACGCCGGTTTAGCCAAATGCAAGTAGGAACAAGATCTTTGAACACACGCCACCAAAAAACACGTTCCCGA
>NW_021396944.1:0-202 GCF_001605985.2 Dendrobium catenatum | reverse complement strand
AATGCCACTGATTCCAGCACAGCAAAGCCCAGGTGTTTACGGTACAACCAAGGAGGAGGCCACGGGATTCAGCAAACCCCAAACGCCTCATCACAACCAAGGAGGCCACTGTTACAGCAAACCCCAAGCATCACATCTCAACCAAAGAGGCCACGGCATACATATGATAGGGAATTAAGGCTACTGATTTCAGCACACAGCA
>NW_021396943.1:0-255 GCF_001605985.2 Dendrobium catenatum | reverse complement strand
ATAGAAGAAATGATGGCCACTATGGCTTCTTTCCAAATTCAGGGTCCTTTACCACCACGAGCACAGGTTGAGTCTTATCAACCCGAGCCTGTTCAGGTGATAGGAAAGAAACAAGTGGTTGAAACTATAGAAGAGCACCAGCAAGATCCAGAAGTAAAAGCTTCTTAATCCAAAGAGTTGAAGCAAATGGTAGAAAAGCAAGTAAGGGAGGCATTAGTAGAGTCACAGAGCTCATCATATACTCCAAAGGGTAGA
>NW_021396942.1:0-204 GCF_001605985.2 Dendrobium catenatum | reverse complement strand
TATTAGTAGTTATAGCCCTCTTTCCTCTCTCTCTCTCTCTCTCTCAAGAGGGTGAGATGATTTTAAATTTTTTTATTTATTTTCCACTATCTTTCTTATGAGGTTTGTTAATTTTTATTAGATCATTTTAAATCTTTCTTTTTCACATATATTTCTCTCTTTATTTATATCTTTTCTGTTTTAATCATTTATCTTCACAGTATT
>NW_021396941.1:0-258 GCF_001605985.2 Dendrobium catenatum | reverse complement strand
CGACCCGTTTGCGCGGTGCTCTTTTCGGAGGTCCACAATGCTCAAGTGAGGTGTTTATATCCTAATTAATCCTCATTCCATTCTTCAATTCCCTCTACCTAATGTTGTAGTTTCCTTCTGCACATTAATGAACCCCATCTACATTTCTATGGATTTGATAGTAGGGGTGCAAACGAGTTAAGCCAACTTGCGAATGAACCCGACTCATTAACCGGTTTGTGAGTCAAGTTTATCGAGTTTCAAGCTCGAGTTTTATCG
>NW_021396940.1:0-530 GCF_001605985.2 Dendrobium catenatum | reverse complement strand
TCATCAATAATAATCTTTAAAACTATAATTCTATCTCCAATCCTATTAATTTTTATAACATTATCCTTCAAACTCTTAGCTATAATAACACATACACCATTTCTAGTACGACTCCTACCCGAATACCCAAGTTTAAATCCTAAACTATCAATTTTCTTAGCCTTCTCTCCAACCCATTTAGTTTCCTGAATGCACAAAATATTTATCTTCCTATGAATCATAATATCTATTAATGCCATTAATTTTTATGTAAGGGAACCTATATTCCAAGTTCATATCCTAATTTTAGTTTCATGGACTAGCTTCTTTGCCCACATCCGTCTTGATGTGGGAACTCTTGCCTATTTAACACTACACCCGGGCGCCAGTGAAGCGGCCCTTGCTAGGGGTGTCAATTTCGGGTCACGGGTCGGGTTCGGGTCGAACCCGGAAATGACCCGGCATCATTCGGGTCAACCTGAACCCGACCTGTTTTTACAAACGGGTCGATTTACCGGACCCGGCATCATTCTATCTCCAATCCTATTAGT
>NW_021396939.1:0-203 GCF_001605985.2 Dendrobium catenatum | reverse complement strand
CATAAAACAAAGTTCTCCACTTGCGTATTTAATTAATTATACATCAAATAAAAAGATCAAGAGACACACAAATAGAAAAAAGAGAAAAAAAAAAAGTAATGTGATAATTGAAAAATATTATAATAACCACCATGATGGATTTGATGCTAGAGATCTGCTTGAGATTGAGGAGAAAAGAGCTAAACATGACAATGGAAAGTAAG
>NW_021396938.1:0-248 GCF_001605985.2 Dendrobium catenatum | reverse complement strand
CGCTCTGATACCACTTGAAAGTTTGATGGGGATGTTAAGCCCTTATGAACTAGTCCCAAGGCCAACCAAAAAGGGTGAAATAGTATTTTAAAAAATCTTTCACAATCAAAACACAAACCAAGATTCATCACAAAAATCAAAGTGCGAAAATTAAATACAGAAACAATAAAGGAAAGAACACATTAGATTTATAGCAGTTCAGTCAAACCTTGACCTACGTCCACTCCTCGGAGGAACCCTCCGAGTAT
>NW_021396937.1:0-370 GCF_001605985.2 Dendrobium catenatum | reverse complement strand
GCAAGAAACTAGATGCTTGATCCCGATCTCCCAGTTCGTATGATCTATATTGCTCGTAATTGGAGGAAATTAGGGAACTTAACGAGTTGTGATAGTGGTGGTGGAGGTAGGGCGGGTGAATTTGATCAGAGAGCACATTGATTATGAGGGATATTCAGTATTGCCAATGGCGATTCGGTAGGACACGATTGTAGCTATCATGAAGGTGAGTGTTAAGAATTGCGAATGTGACTAAATGCCGCCCTAGCCAGGTGGGTTGTGTCCGGTTGATCCGGATCAAGTCAAGTTCTGGTCCAAAAAAATGACCCGTTTGTATGGGTGTCAATTCGGGTCGACGGGTCGGGTTCGGGTCGAACCCGATTTGACCCCG
>NW_021396936.1:0-303 GCF_001605985.2 Dendrobium catenatum | reverse complement strand
CCAACAAGGATTGCAGTGGAATTTTCGGTCTCCTCATTCTCAAATTGTTTTGATGCTGAAGTTTTTTTAAGTAAAAAACTAGGGAATATTATATTACTTTGATGCTGAAATTTTTAGCATTTAAAAAAATAAAAAATTTCCATTAGCCGAGCGGCGGAAATCACGAGATTCTTCCCTTCTGGTAATGTGAAAATTACAGGAAGAAGAGAAGAAGACTCACGCCGCCAGCAACGAAGGAGCAGCTGCAGCGTCGAACGGCAGCGACAATTAACTGGGCTGGCAGCGACGAAGGAGGAGCTGCAG
>NW_021396935.1:0-218 GCF_001605985.2 Dendrobium catenatum | reverse complement strand
TGACCGATCGTATATACGAACAAAAGTTCATACAGATGATCAAAAAATAATTCGTTTAAATGTCTTTTGAAAACCGTCCCCTACACTGAAATGACATATGTTCGTCTGGACGAACCAAAAGTTCGTACAGACGTAATCCATATTAAAAACTGTCTTATCCACTCAACAGCTGCATTCATTTGTCCCGACGTTTGAGAAAAGGAAAAAATTCGTCCTGG
>NW_021396934.1:0-432 GCF_001605985.2 Dendrobium catenatum | reverse complement strand
GACAAGAGACCTGAATGCCTCAAGGTGAGAAGCTAATTGATGGGTCTTATGATGTATATAGTATTATCTCTTACCATGAAAGAAAGAAGCCGTCTTTAGTGGATCTTCAAGCAACATCTGTTTCAGAGATACTTGAAAATAAAGTGATTTTATTGGACTGAAATGTGGATTGTGCATTACAACACTTGGAAAAGAGAGCATTACTCATAGCTTCTAAATACAGAGAAATTGAAAAAGGACCTATAGTGGTTTAGTCCAAAAGATTGTTTATCTTGTTACTGAATTGATGATGCTAAGACATTGGATGTGCTCAACTATCAGATTGGGGACTATTTGAACGTTGCCATCTTCTAAAGAGTTGTTCCTTGAAGAAATTGTGTTTCTATTGCATCTAATACTCCTTGAGAGCAGCTAAGAAGAAACTACATGCAG
>NW_021396933.1:0-421 GCF_001605985.2 Dendrobium catenatum | reverse complement strand
TCTATTAAAATTATATAATTTAAATTATTAAAATTATATGATTTGAGATTACATTCTCGTAATTATCATATTAATGTTATTAATTTTTAATAATGCTATTATTTATTACATCATCCGGCTCGACCAGTGGCGGAGCCATAAAATATCTCTAGGGGGGCCTAAATTTTTTTTATTATATTATTATTTTTCTTCAATTTTTTTACATCCACACTTAGGACCAATATAATCAATATTAAAAATGATAAAACTTTGTTAGTGAATTAGTTTATTTGTTTCCTTCCACAAAATGACTTTGATCATAAAATCATTCGATTTTTGCTATAACATTTTTAATATATTAACTAAATACGTGATATTAAATATATTAACTAAATACGTGATATCAAAAATCTCATTTCAAAAAAAAAAATCATAAAATCTC
>NW_021396932.1:0-295 GCF_001605985.2 Dendrobium catenatum | reverse complement strand
TATTTAGGGTTATTTTTATTGAGAAAAACATTTTCATAATTCACCCCCCCCCCTCTTGTCATTTAGTAATTTTACTTTGTTCCAACTACACTTTGTCCCTTAGGTCTTTCTATAATATCCCAAACATCATTCCTAACAAATTGATTCAACTCCTCTTGCATGGATAAAATCCAAAACTCCTCAGTAAGGGCTTGGTTTATGTTGGTGGGTTCAGTCATTGAGATAAATGCAGAGTGGTTCACCTCCTTCCTAAGTCCATATCTAGTCCTAACTCCATCAGAAAGGTCTCCTAAGA
>NW_021396931.1:0-377 GCF_001605985.2 Dendrobium catenatum | reverse complement strand
GCGCGGGAGCAGGCGCAAGCATGGTCACGGTGTGGGTGTGAACTTGAGCATGGATAGCTTGCTACGGAGTTCGAGCAAGTGCGCGGAACGGTGAGAGCGATGCTAGTGGGCGCGAGAGCGGGATTGCTATAGGCCTTGGGTGACCCGTCATTTTTGCGTTGATTTCTAGTTTCCAGGTCAACTCTAATCTGAACTGATTTTAGACACTAGTCAGAAAATGAAACGTAACCCGACCCATCTAGCAAACAAGTTAACCCAAACCCAGAATTTTTATGATTGGATCTGGAACAAGTATTGACACCCCTACCTTCTTTCACGTGCCATATTGAGTTTAAAAATGTCAAGATTAGACGACCTCAGTTAATTTTTTTGTACAT
>NW_021396930.1:0-318 GCF_001605985.2 Dendrobium catenatum | reverse complement strand
AGGGATCTTCTGATGTTGTTTGTTTTGAATGCAGGAAACCTGGACATGTGAAAGTCGATTGCCCTACACTTCAAGATCATTCAAGCAAAGAAAAGGAAAAAGGTGAGGAGAAAGCCAAGTCAAGGAAGGACAAGAAGAAAATCCAAAGAGGTTTTTGGGCAGAATCTGGTACTGATTCCTCTGAGACTGAACCAGAGGAAGAGACTACAAATTTGTGTTTCATGGGAGAAAATCAAAGTGATGAGGAAGAGGTATGTAAACCAACCTATGATGAATTGTTTGAAATTTGTGAAAAAATCCATGCATCATATAAAAAAC
>NW_021396929.1:0-248 GCF_001605985.2 Dendrobium catenatum | reverse complement strand
AAGAAAATTCATGAACAAAGGCATGAAGCCCACAGAATCCGATCCTTCTATACGGATCAATAGGAGTCGACAGAGTTCAAACTATCAAATAGATACACGGTTGTGGGGACCGATTTATTTGTTCCAATACATTCATATTCGGCATTCAAGGCTTGAAATCAAGAAAATTCTTAAACAAAGGCACAAAGCCTATAAGAAACCCAATCCTCGATCAAAAGCTTGGTCGAGTCGACAAGGTTCCGTCAAAT
>NW_021396928.1:0-218 GCF_001605985.2 Dendrobium catenatum | reverse complement strand
AAGTATTGAAGTTTGGTACAGAGTATTCTTTTGGATATGACACTTGGTCGTATTCAGCAGGGTATGGACGACCCTTGCCAATTAGTTTCTCCGTCTGATCAACGACTATGATGGCCCTAATCTTCTCAGTGATAATTCCTTCGAACTATATAGCAGTCATAGGTTCAGAAGTACTTGCAATATTCTGCGGAGTGGGTTGGCGGGTAGTGTTATTGACT
>NW_021396927.1:0-202 GCF_001605985.2 Dendrobium catenatum | reverse complement strand
GCGACGAGAGAGGGAAAGAGCCAGAGAGAGAGAGAGAGAGAGAGGTCGGAGACCTCTTCTCTTCGGCTATTTAACGACGCGAAGTTGTGCGACATGGGAGGAGTGTCGCGGTCGTGTTTGCGACATGCGAACTGACGGCTCGACGTGTGCGGGATAGCTTCGGCAGAGAGCAGGTATGGGATTTTTTTTTTTTTTTTTAGGT
>NW_021396926.1:0-556 GCF_001605985.2 Dendrobium catenatum | reverse complement strand
TACATCTTAATTCACTTGCAAGTGCAACTTATTTTAATTACTTACTTTCCTTTTCTATATTGTACAATGTCATATAGAGCGAGAATCTCAATGTTGTCAATGGGAAAAGAATGAAAAATTAAGGTGTTGCTAAATAGTCACTACTCAATAGTGGACAAATTAAGTTCGACAAAATCACAATCATTCTCATTAAACCCCTATCCAATGATTTGGCTTTGTCATTGTTGTTTTCCACTCAAAAAAGGAAAACAAAAAGAAAAAAAAAAATCTGCTCAAATATCAGCTTAAATCCTGCTGCCCATACCATGTAGTTCGGCATCGTTACGAACAGGCGACAATTGCCCATCCTGCGATCCCTATGTAAATCCCATGTCGGGTGCTTATTACGCTCCCATTCTCGATTTTAAAATGAGAGCAAAGCAAAGCCCTTCGCTTCTTCCTCCCACGCACGAAAAGCTCCCACTCTTGCTAAGCTAATAAGCAATAAGTACCTTCAACAAAAATATGGTTGGTTTGCAGAGTTTTTATTGGGTGCCGAGTGCGGACGTAGTTCTGT
>NW_021396925.1:0-294 GCF_001605985.2 Dendrobium catenatum | reverse complement strand
TCCGACAGTTCGTCAAGAATCCAACAGCTCAAGAAGAAACTGTTCCAACTGGGGGGCAAGATCAACAAAAATAGTCGACGAACAATCGCCAAATGGTCGGCGAAATTGAAACTATTGCTGGAGGCCCATCAACGCCTTGTCAAGTTCTAATTGCAGAGAACAAGGAGCCACCAACAAAAAAGCTTCATGTCGATCACTCCATCACCTTTAAGGAGTCTGATCTAGAAGGCGTAAAAACTCCTCATCAAGATCCACTGGTGATTAGTGCAGGAATTGGCGACCCATGCTACAATG
>NW_021396924.1:0-375 GCF_001605985.2 Dendrobium catenatum | reverse complement strand
GTCTTTCATAGGTAGATAAATATGAATCATCCTCTATGTTTGCCTGAATTTTATCTTCATCACTGCCATTTTCTAAAGAGATCTCAAATCTTGGCCTTTTATTACTATTTTCATTCTTCAGTACACATGATTCATCATCTGAACCAGATTCTAAATCGATGTGTATCATAGGATTTTGCTTTTGTATGTTTTCATACATTGCACTTTCATGATTTTGCCATCCTCTGCCTCTACCTCGCCCTCGTTGGGTCATCCTACCACCTCTTTGTGAGAGAGGAGCAGGATGCCAACGAATGCTATCTTCGAGGTAGGGATATTCTTTATCTATTTTTTCTTTTTTTTTCTTTTTCATTTTTCTTTTCAAGTGCAATTTCA
>NW_021396923.1:0-237 GCF_001605985.2 Dendrobium catenatum | reverse complement strand
TAAATAGCTTTAACACCTTAAACTAATTAAATAGGAGATTAGACCGGTTTAACTACCCAGCCCCACATGATCCCTCTCACTCTCTCTCATTTTCGGAAAACCACCCAGCAGTTCGCCCCTCTGTCTCCCTACAGTTTGCAAAAATCAAATTCCTCTCCTCTCGGCAGTTCGCACACCATCAGCCCGTCACTCCTATAGCAGTTCGCGAACTGCTACTCTCCTCTCTCTCTCCCACTC
>NW_021396922.1:0-320 GCF_001605985.2 Dendrobium catenatum | reverse complement strand
TGCGCAAATAAAATAAACAATCATCGCACCAAATTTACAGAAAAGTGTGTACGAAGTCTATGACAAGTGCCATATAATATACATCCTAGAGTACAGAAAAGTAATGGTGGTCAGGCTCCACCGACAATAACAAGGATTCTAATTCTATGGAACGACGTAAGTCTTAAAATGAGGTATTTTTAATCTTTGCTCTCCATCTTCAGGTTCTTCTGTGCAATTACACTTCCTTAATTGGACATCAAAATGAAAAAGGAATTTCCCGTAGAGGGACTTTCTTTTTCCGTTGGATTCCTAATACTTTACTAAAAATGCTTCATTTT
>NW_021396921.1:0-289 GCF_001605985.2 Dendrobium catenatum | reverse complement strand
ACGTGTCCCGTATCCGTATCATGTCGTATCCATGTCGACGTATCCGTATCGATGCAACATAGGATACATGTGATCTACAATTCAAGATGTAGATCAGCTCTCTCAATCAACCTATACGCCGCTAGGAAGCTCTCAAAAGAAAAGAACTATAGCAAACAAAAACTCAGTCATAGCATAATCCTATAACCCTAGATATAATACAATAACATAAATAGAACATTCCTAAACAATTAAAATATAATTTAGAAAACCTTCCTAAACCATTAAAAATGATTTAAGAAACCTTCCT
>NW_021396920.1:0-247 GCF_001605985.2 Dendrobium catenatum | reverse complement strand
CCAAATCCGTACAGAAATCAGAACAGAATCAGACAGAATTATACAGAAATTATATCATACATATCAGAATCAGATTCATATTGTACGGAAATCAGAATCAGATTTTATTGCAGAATAGATACGGAATCAGAATCATATCAAATCAGATATCAGATATTATTTAATAGCTAAATTCCCTGACACTGACTGAATCTCATAGGATCCAGGCCTCTTATGCCTCCCTTTTGTGCTCACGGCACCAGAACAG
>NW_021396919.1:0-224 GCF_001605985.2 Dendrobium catenatum | reverse complement strand
GTCATATATTACCCCGCATGATTTTCCTTGTGGGCTAACATATGTCAATTTTTTTTTTTTTTAGAAAACCTTTCGGCATGCATTCAGTCTCTTTACCCTACTAATATATGTTAAGCAATATCTTTCACTGCTTGACACGTGTTGTAGGGTTGAGATTTTCTTATAGGCCTTAATTTAAAAAAAAAAATATTATTTCTCTCGCCTCCCTTTTAAAGAAGATCTAA
>NW_021396918.1:0-273 GCF_001605985.2 Dendrobium catenatum | reverse complement strand
GGTAAGACGGATCCTAATCAGGTGGAGGTGGTGGTGTATGAAAGAATTGATGGATGGTGGCAAATTAATTATCGATCAAGGAAAAATTTTCTCAAAACCATCTCATGTCTTCCTCATACTGATGTTGTTGTTATTGAATGTGATAATCGAGTCAGGTTTCTAACTGCTCGAAACATTGAATTATGTCATCGTGAGGGTATGTAGGGTAAGTAGGTATAGGTGGTGGTATTAGTGGCGTGTTGACCTCATTTTTGTATGAGGTCACTAAGACCC
>NW_021396917.1:0-316 GCF_001605985.2 Dendrobium catenatum | reverse complement strand
ATCTTGATTGTGCTGAATATCTTGCTGCTGCAAATGAATTTCAATTTGATCAAACTTTTGATCAAAATGAGCCTCTAAATTGTCAAATCTTTGAACTAATTCCTAATAATTTGGTTCAGCAGCATGTGAAGGTTCAACTTCTTCTTCTGTTTCACTCAGAATGACATGAGTTTTGAAGATAGACCTAAAGGATGCGTCGTTGTAGTAGAGTGGTTCTTCAAAGTCTTGTTCTGAATGAATTAAATCATACTTCTTTTCCAAAATATGGGAAATCATATATCCTAAGGCTATGTTCTTCTTTCTTTTATGATCAACA
>NW_021396916.1:0-1495 GCF_001605985.2 Dendrobium catenatum | reverse complement strand
GTTTATACAGTCATACGAAAGAGAGATTTAAGATGTCAAGGACACAATAAGTAACTCTTACTATCATTTTTTTTTTCTTTCTATTTGTTATTATTATTTTTTCAACAACATTGACAATAATAATATTAAGTCCTACTACGCACGCAGAGTCGGCTAATGCTTCATTTGGGACGGCTTTTTTATTACTTCTTAAAATAGATTTTTAGTTTAAAATTAAAATTTTTATACTATAAAGCTGCTTTAAGAATCAGTAAGAAATTCTTCTCAAATGAAGCCTATATTCCTGTGCATGCCCCTTCAAACTGAAGATGCCGTAGTTGTAATCAATTTGCTAGATAACTCCTTGAACCTAGGAGTTAGTGAGGATTTGGTGGAGATGTCAGCTATTTGCATGATTCTGAGTTGCTATATAATGGACGGTAATTTGTCAAATTAGAATGCATTCTCTGATGAAGTGACAATTAATCCACCTCAATATGTTTTGTACGTGTATGAAAGACGGGATTGTTGGCAAGAGCTACTGTCGATCGAGGTGTTGTCGTAATAGAGAGACGCACGTGCCCTAAATCATTAACAAATTGCAAACACTTGTTTATGCCCGCTCTTCGGTTTAAACAACAATCTGAGCTCTCTCTCTCTTTCTCTCTCATGTATTAGCTAATAAATTTTGTATAGCTTTGTCTTATGTATATGCAATGATCATGGCATAACAAAGGCGACTTAGGTTTTGTTTGAGATAGTTTTTTTTTGTTGTCTACAGTAGCTTTTTATCACAATTTTTTTTTTGGAAGTAACAAAAAATAGTAGTCAACAGCTGTTCCAATCAAAGACTTAGCAATCACATGAAACAAAAAAGCAATTAGATGAATGGAGGCCGCCTCCATTATCATCAGCGGATAGTCGAGAGGAGATGTGGCTAGATGGCCACCCACCTTATATAATTTTGCTAAAATTCCCTCATGTTCCATGACAAGAACATATAAACCCCTTGCTTTTCTTTGTTGAATTTATTTTTTCTTGCTCCATAGTCCAACGTCGAGAGAAGTGTCATATTTTGCTAACTAATTTTGTTCAAAATACTGATCAATTTTTTTTTCAAATGATATTATAAAATTATCTTTGGCTAGTTATGATTTAATTAATTCAATTATAATTTAAAATTATGTGTAAATTTAATTGATTCAAACTAAATAAGTTTTAGTCAGAAAATAATTTAATCATACTCAATTTATTAATATATTTTGATGGAAAAATATTAAATAATTAATGAATAAAAAAAGTTGATATATCTGTGCCCTATGCAGGTAATAACTCTATTTTTTAATTATAATGTTATCTAATGATTTGTGATTGTTTCAACGAAAAAAAATGGAAGAATTTTTTATAGTGATTGAATAGCTAGTATAAATTTGTGCCTCTATAAAAAATTTTCTTTTTTTCTCATATTGAAATTGAAATAATCGACGAGCACATCATGATCCAATCTAACTAAAAG
>NW_021396915.1:0-3345 GCF_001605985.2 Dendrobium catenatum | reverse complement strand
ACGAACTTCAAATGATGTTGTTCGCAAACATAAATGAACCGAACTCATTATTGTTCAAGTTTGTTTATTTAAGAATCGAGTATTTAAAATATTGTTAAAGTTTGTTTGTTTAGTTAATTAAACGACCACAAACGAGCTTTAATCAAACCGAACAACGAGTAGCTCGTCGAATGTTTGGTTTGCTTGCAACCATAAAGAGGATGTGCATATATGTAAGCTTAATTTTTGGTGATGATATTCTTCTTGTTGATAAGATTAGAGAGGGATTTGCATGAAAACTTGAATTATGTATGCCAATTTTAGAGTATAAAGATTTTTGTTTAAGTAGATCTAAAATCGAATAAATGGAGTGTAATTTTAATAATAATAGATCTAGCAGGGGCATTGTGACTTTGGGCGATCAAGTCATTAAAAGTATACATTTTAGATACTAATGTTTAAAGCGAAGATGAAATAGATAAGGATATTAGAAGAAGAGTTCAAGCTCGATGGTTGAAATGGATGAATTATCAAGCTTACTGTGTGATATAAAAGTACCCCTCAAGCTTAAAGAAAAATCCTATAAACTGATGGTGAGACCTGAAATACTTTATGACTCGGAATATTGACCATTAAAATAGAAGCATAAAATTAAGTGTTGTAGAAATGAGGTTGCTCGGGTGAATGAATGGCTTTACACTTAGAGATAGAATGTGAAATGAGTGTATGCATAAAAAGGTTGGAGTAGCTCTAATGGCAAATAAGATTAGAGAGTCGACTTAGATGATCTGGTTGCATAAAATGTCGGCCTTTCGATAATCTGATTAGGAGAGCAGATATATTATATATGGATTATGTTAAGAAAGTAGATGTAAATCTAAAAAAGACTTGTTTAGAAAGTATTAGAAATGATCTATTTTTTATTAGATTTAAATGAGAACATTTCTTAATATGAGACAATGGAGAAATAAGATTCGTATAGCTAACCCCACATAATGATTGATGATGTTGATGTTGGATTATATCCTAATTAAAATTTAATAATATAAATATTAAAATTTTAAATTATCTTTATTCCAAAATAAATTTAACAGTTCTAATTTTTTTATTAAATTTAAGTAAAAATATCGTGACCCAAATTTGCTCCATTTGTAGGCTCTTGAGCATGATTAATCATTCTGTGCGGAAGCCGAACACTGTCAGGAGACCAACGAATGTGCCACGTCACCCCTTCACTCGATACCGTTGCTCGGTATTACTCAGTATCGCTCGGTACCGTGGCTCTGTACTACTAGGACTGGTACATTCTGTGGCCTTCCAGACGACGGTTCTGCCCAATCTCTGAACAGAAATAATGTTCTCGTTTTGAGCACACGTGGTGAATGAGGAGGCCTCTCACGTGTAAGGACAGGAAGGTGATAGTTTTTTTTTTTTTTTTTTTTTGGTGAACATTTAGGGCCATGTTAAGGCATAACTCACACACACACGCATACCACATGGACTCGAACAGCTTGGACCTCTTAGTTGGAAGCCTAGCTCTCAACCAATATGACCAAGGGGAGTTGTGTGGAAGGAATAGTTTGCTTAAGAAAAGAAATATGGATAAAGACGGTGAAGAAAAGCGGATGGCGGGCCGGACGTGGCACGGGCTTCAGTCTACAAGAGGCCGGAAACATGAATATTGGATTCAAAAAGTGGCCCATTAGTAGGGCCCCACTTTAAAGCTTTCCGACAGCTCCGCGGAAAGAAAAAAAAAACCTTCTCGTTCCTAAAACTCTTCGATGCTGACCCGTGTCACGAATTTAGTTCGCCCTTATTTATCCTACTATGTCATAGATTTCCGAACCGTAAAAATTTTAAAATTTGCCATCTCTTCGTCACGTTCAGCATCAGCATTTGCGTCATTAAATTCATATTATTTTAAATGAAAAGTATTCAGCAAAATAATTAAAAAAAATATAATAAAACTAATGCATATATATTTTTCTTTACATCAAAAATAATTTTTATGCGTTCTTTACTTTGTACAATTAAATTATTGGTAATATTTATTAAATTATTAGAATATATAGATTATTTGCTAGAATATTAAAAATAGGATAATTATCTAAATTTTATTTTAATTTCTCCAATAAATAACTGTATTCGCATATGAGACATAAATAGTGATGAACAGCGCAATGCTTTATAGTACAGAATGTTGAGCTTTAAAAGAAAAGTATAACATTGTGTGCAGCTGATAGGGTCAGGTGGTGCGTAGCTTTTTCTTAAGAAGACATAAAATGCGAAATGAATATATATGTGTAAAGGTTGGAGTGCTCTGATGATAGATAAGAATTACGAAAGAGTCGCTTAGATGTTTTGTCGTATGAAAAACATCAATCTTTCGATGATCATAACTAGGATAGTAGAATATTTTAAGACCTAACAATGTTAAGAAAGATAGATAGAATATAAAAAGAGCCTGACTTGGATATAAAGATGGTTAAAAATGACGATCTTTCATATCACTTCAAAGTGAGAATAATATAAACTCTTAAAATAAGAACACAAAAAATAGAGAAATTTTAATTCATTATAAGCTATATCTCCATAGTATTGGGATAAAGGCCTATATTATTGTTTTGTTGTTGTTGACAGCATGGGACAAATAAATGTTAGTGAGTGCATACATTAAAAAGTAACCCAATTGTTGATAAAAAATTATCAAAATAGTTCAATATAATTTTTAATTAATATTGGAATTTTGAGAGAGAGAGATAGATTGAGAGGGCAATGAGGAAACTTAAAACATCATCTAATTGGCATGTTTTTATCTTCTCTAACATATTTAATTGGTTATGTTGTTGTTCTTAATGAGCCTTCATTACCCAACTTAATTAAATTCTTTTTTAAGGCTAAAATTGGGATTAATCTTTAAATAACCAATATCAAAGATTTCTTATGATTCATTTTATTTAATTTTTCACAAGGACTCATTTTCAAATTCAGTTGATGATAATCATATATTCTAAGAAAATAATATTTTTGTTTTTTAATTACAAATTCTTAAAGTAAACTTTAATTTTGATAAAATTTATCAAATTTTCTTGTAATTTTAAAATTTCTCATAAAATTTTAATTGACATCTAATTGAATCAATAAAAAGTTTAATTGTAAAAAAAGCTCATCAAAATTTCATAAAAATAATTTTTAAATTTTACCACCCAAAGAACCTCGGCATAACATCTAAACTTAATGATGATTTAATTAAGAGTTTGCTAACATATTTAAAGGGAATAATATAATGCTTTCATTGAAAATAGGTAATTATTGGCATTAAAGCTCGTGAAGTCATCTATAATATTATTTATCTTGTTAGGCAAA
>NW_021396914.1:0-279 GCF_001605985.2 Dendrobium catenatum | reverse complement strand
TGTTATGCATATAAATCTTCAAATTTTATTTTTTAAACATTTAAAAAATTGAAATAAAATTAACTTCCTAAAAATATTCTGACCAAACAGCCGCCAGGTGGAAAACAAAGCTCTCAAAGCAAAAGCCATGCGCATTCGTCTCCATCCTCCACCACGGGACTGGGGGGCGATGATATATGCAGGCTCTCGCCATCGGAGAGGTTTGCTCTAACTATTTCTCTCTCTCTTTTGCGCTTAACTCCGCTCTATTTCAGCGAAGGATGATCAACTCCGCCGCTA
>NW_021396913.1:0-235 GCF_001605985.2 Dendrobium catenatum | reverse complement strand
ATGGTTTTTTTTTTTTTGAAGAAATGCAAAAATTCATTAATTATGATAGAAAAGACACCTATTACAAACTACGAAAAGGAAACTAATGGTACCTTTTTCAACAAGAAAAAGGGACCTTATTAAAAAAATTGTTAGTTCAAACTCTTCATAAATGATATGAAACCCACTATTTCGTATTTTGGAACTATTGAGATGCAAGGGATACCAAAGTAATAAACAACCCGAAGGTTGATTA
>NW_021396912.1:0-219 GCF_001605985.2 Dendrobium catenatum | reverse complement strand
AAAAACTTGGTGTCTCATAAATGCTAGACCCTCTCTTCTTATCTGATTGCGTGTCGGATTTTCGTACAACGCTAAAATGTTAAACTAAATATTTCTCTACCGCCGCGAATACTCCTGGACGCAACAGTTTCTATCGCCAGAAAATCGGAGGGGGAGAAAGAAATCCCGTAGGTTTCTATCGGCAGTAAACCGGAGGGAGAAGATGAAATCCCGTTGGTT
>NW_021396911.1:0-330 GCF_001605985.2 Dendrobium catenatum | reverse complement strand
TAGTGGGACAAAGGCTTGATGTTGTTGTTGTTGTTGTTTTTGTATTATTTTTATCTCTTATTTATCATCAGATTTTACCCAAGTGAAATAGAGTTTTGCTTTTACAAAGTCTTACATTTCTTTTTTTTTAATGGAAACTATCATGTTTATTCTTTTGGAAAGCATCACCTTAAGCAATAATTTGAACATGTTGTGGGCTCCGAAAATTCGGCCCCGGCCTCCCCGCAGTGCTTTTTTCTTTTTGTTCGGCGAGGGAGTTTTAACTGAATAAGTTTTGAGGTAAATTTTGGAAGACAGATGGGTTTGTAGATAAGACATTACTCAGAGATT
>NW_021396910.1:0-633 GCF_001605985.2 Dendrobium catenatum | reverse complement strand
TTCAAGGTCTTATTAGATTAGATCAAATTGGTTTACCATATGTCTTCCGTTAATTTTGGTGATTTTGTTATGTTTTGGTGGTTATGGTTCTTTTCTTCTATGGGGGGTTGTGGTTTTGCTTCGTTATCCTGGTATTTTTGTTGTTTCTTCTAGTTGCGTGTGGTTCTACCCGTCGCTGGCCTGGATTGTTTTGGAGGGTTCCAGGTTCACTAAACATTTTAATGTGTTCAGCCTATGGCCTTCGGGTACATGTTGTTTATGCATTATCTGGGCGATGTTTACTGCTGAGCTCTGTTGCGAGTTGGACATTTTGCTGGAGTTGGGGAGTCTCAATTCTGCTTATAGCTTTCGGTGTTGGAATTATTATTTGGTTGGTTGGTTGAACTCCTCGTATGCTGCCTTACGGACTTTGCTTGCTCTCCTCTCAGATGGGTGTTTGTATTTCATTCTCTGGAGGCCGTCTTACTACTGTCATAAAACAATTTGCTGGTTATATCCTTGGGTTTACAATTTATTTATTTTTTACTATTATACTGCTTAATTTGTTTTGCTATTTGGTGGGCTTTGTGTTGTTCTTGCAGGTTTTAAGGATTACAGGATTTTTTCTGGGAAGAAGATCGTGCAAGCTCGTTT
>NW_021396909.1:0-405 GCF_001605985.2 Dendrobium catenatum | reverse complement strand
CAGGAAATAATGGTGTCTCCAAGGAATGAGCAATATCCGGACGTTGATCTTCGCGTATCCGGATCTCCGGCCCAATCAGCATCTGAAAAGGATTTAAGATGTAGATTAGTTTTAGTAATAGGAATGCCAAAGGCAAGCGTACCTTGAATATAGCGTAGAAGTCTTTTGAGCATGAAGAAGTGTTGCGGTTGAGGATCATGCAGGTGCTGAGATAGTTGATTTACACTATACGCAATATCGGGACACGTGAGTGTTAAATACTGTAGCGATCCTGTGGAGCGTCGGTAGAGCTGAGGGTCTAGTGATGAATCAGAAGAGCATGAGGGCGGGAATTTGGTGCAGGTGGGATTGGCGAGCGGTTTGCAGCTAGCAAGATTCATTTGCTGAAGTATGGCTGTAGCATAC
>NW_021396908.1:0-272 GCF_001605985.2 Dendrobium catenatum | reverse complement strand
ATGCGGACTGGGGGGCAACTTTGACTCAAACCATGGTCCAATAGATCCTCCAATACCTTCAACATCAAGTTGATATTTCAGGAATATCTGAGCGAATGCAAGGATAATTCAAATCAATTGCATATACAGTCCCTTGTTGGACTTCTACTCCTTGGGCATGGTCTTAACCTCGACCTCAAAAAGGTAGTAACGGTCTAAAAATAGACCCTTCATTATCTTTGATTCGGGATACACGTGGCATTCGCCCCCTCCCAATCAAGACAAAATCGATC
>NW_021396907.1:0-1499 GCF_001605985.2 Dendrobium catenatum | reverse complement strand
TGGGGGATCTACAAAAATAAACAATATACCGACCTTATACACTATGCATGCTTCCATCTAAAAGGCATGTGTATTTAATTTATAAAGTCCCTTCTCTGTCTCTAATAAGTCTTTAGAGGCTCTCATATAATCACCTGTCCTGTATAGAGGATGGACATTTCATTTGAAAGACTTAGGATTTATAAATTATTTGTTGCAAATCTGGACTCAGAGATTATAATTTTGATGATAGCAAACATTTATGATACTTCTTGTTTTCTACGACTTCCTTGCATTGTAACGTTTCAGGTCCGCAAGGTCAATTGCAAATCAAGCCAGATCTAGATTGGGTAGACTAGAACTGAGTCAATATGTAAGTGCACATCAAGAGTTTTTTTCCTTTTCTTAAGTCAAATATAATAAAATGGGTCCTGATGCTTAGTAACCTTGCATACACACACTCAGGGGGGAAAATTCTATCTATTTTTAAATTTTTCTATTTTTGATCATATCATCTGGGACGATCCCAAATAGTCCTAGACGATCAGTTAAAAAAAAAAAACCCTAATTAGGGCATCTTGGTGAAGGCAGACAAAATTAAGCAAATCATCCTAGACAATATTATAATCTTCTTGGATGATAGGCTAAAATCAGCAAGAATCAACTGCTAACACTTTTAGGCATGTTTTATTTTTGGTCATCATCTTAGATATCATCTTGGATGATGCATTACAATTATGCCTAAATTAGTTTGGTTATTAATAAAAGTAATTAAGGTTTGATTGCTCGATCATATCATCATGGATGATCGCAGGATCACCTAGGACAATTAGTTAAATAAATCTTAGTTTCTTCCTGGATGACCAGGGCAATATTTTGGATGATATCTATTGATTTGAACTAATCATACATGAAGATCGAGAAATTGTCTCGGACGATCAGTTATTTTTTCACGTCCAGATAGGTAAAGTCTGGTCGAACAAAGTGATGGTCTGTAAGATATTTGACATCTTAAACTAATTGTGCAGGGCAATGCACTATCATCCTAGATGATTAGAACAAACAAACCTTCTAATCGTCCATTCTTCCCCAGATCATCCTGGCTGATTGAGCTAAATTTATACTGATCGTACAAGATAATCCGTCAATCATTCTAGACATTCTTTGTCGGTTTGTTGCAATTAAGGGCAAATTTGAAGCTCTTTTATATAAGACCTTTTATTTACCCAAGATTGAATCTTTTGCTTATGTCTTGACGTGACAGAGCCAAGAGGAGGTGGAGAGTAAGGGGGGAGAGAGAGAGAGAAAGAATGGATCTTATGATGGGGAGTTTGTGAGTGTTTCACAAAGGTTACTCTAAGCAAGGATCCAAGTCATCTTCTTCGGTCATCGTCAATGGTTCCATGGATGTTCTAGAGAGGTCTATTTCAATAATTAATCGAGGTTCTTTACCTTCTTCAGGAGGAAGTTAAAAGAGTTGGGTTCTCTATCTGCTTCAAGAGGAAGCAAAATGAGTTAGG
>NW_021396906.1:0-235 GCF_001605985.2 Dendrobium catenatum | reverse complement strand
ATTACTTTACAAATTCAACCAAAATATTTGTCATCATAAAAAAGGAGGAGATTATTGCAACTCGAGCTATCGAGTTTATATTTTTTATGATAACAAACATTACTGATTACATCTTTATGTCTCCTAGTATTTGTAGTGCAATTTTTTTTATGCGTACAAACATTTCAGGCACATCATCCACCACTCAATGAAGATTTAGGGTTCAAGATTGGGTAGAATAGGGTATGCTAAAAGA
>NW_021396905.1:0-478 GCF_001605985.2 Dendrobium catenatum | reverse complement strand
TTTGGTCATTGAATCCGAGCCAAGACACAGTAAAGACAGACATTTTTTTTTGAAATATTCTGTGCTGCTACTTTGAAGAAATCAGACTAAGAGCATCTCCAATCGAACGTCAAATATGTGTATGACGTCATTCGGTCGCTCTAGTCGAACATCAAATCTTTTGCTATTTGCTTGTGGGTGAACAGTGCGACGTCAATATTGACGTTGCACTGTTCACCTATGCTATTTTTCTGTCTCAATCGGATTTGCCGAAGAAACGAGCGAAAGAGGAAAAGGGAGGTTAACTTCGCAGAAGCGCGTAAAATGAAATTCGATTGGAGATGAATTACGATATTTTGGAGTGAAAAATAGGATTTTCGGTTGAAGATGCTTAAGCTGTCAATGCAGAATATCAGGTTGCTATTGATTTAATACTGAATAGTTCTGAATGATTGAAAGTTGTGATCAGAAGTACAGAACTGACAAGTTCTTTGGTGTT
>NW_021396904.1:0-212 GCF_001605985.2 Dendrobium catenatum | reverse complement strand
CTTGAGCTTGTTTCTTATGATTCATTCAAGTTCTTCTATGTTTTGAGTTTGAGCTCAAATGTAGTTCTTCAAGTCCCTAATTGAGCTCAAATGTAGTTCTTCAAGTCCCTAATTGAGTTCAAAGTGTCAAGCTCAAGTCTAAGTTAAGACTCCTTGTACCAAGCTCATTCAGGTCCAAGTTTTGTTTAGGTTCATTCATCCTTTGAGTTTGA
>NW_021396903.1:0-335 GCF_001605985.2 Dendrobium catenatum | reverse complement strand
AAGGGAAAAATCCTAACTTAAAAGAAAAAGAAAACTATATTAAACTAAAACGATGCTAGAAAGGGCATTGTCTGCCACTATCACATCTAATCTTAAGGCGAGGAAGTATCATAACCTAAATGAAAAGAAAATTTGGTTAAGCTTGTATGGTGCCACATTGGGCGTTGTACTTGACAAGAATGTCTAATCCTACGAAAATGATGAATTCTAATTTAAAAAAAATGGATTAAAGTAGGATAGTGCCACGAAGGGCATTATCCACTACTAGCACATCTAATCTTAAGAAAAAGAAGAATATGAACTAAAAGGAAAGGAAAACTGGATTAAACTAGGAT
>NW_021396902.1:0-203 GCF_001605985.2 Dendrobium catenatum | reverse complement strand
CTTCGTTGTCGTTGCCCGTGATTAGAATATCGTCCACGTACACAAGTAGAAATAGCTGAGTGCGTTGCCGACGGTAGACGAGCAGCGAGGGATTTGCCTTGCTATGCTGAAAACCGATATTGATGAGATGATTAGTGAATGTGGTGTACCACTGTCTAGGAGCCTATTTAAGTCCGTATATGGCTTTCTTGAGGCAGCAGACG
>NW_021396901.1:0-217 GCF_001605985.2 Dendrobium catenatum | reverse complement strand
TAGTAAAATTAAGAATAAGTAAAAAAAAAAAAAATTAGGTTTAGCAGTTCACCTCTTTCAGTCTGTTCCTGATTTCGCATCCTCTCTCGCATAGTTGCACTTCGCGTTTCATCGAGCGACGCCGCAACTCGCAACGTGGAGACCGATGGCGGCGGACGACGGCTGGAGAAGGTGCCTTCTCCTCTGTGGACCTCCGAAGGAGCACCGCTCGCGGGGG
>NW_021396900.1:0-247 GCF_001605985.2 Dendrobium catenatum | reverse complement strand
TTCAAATTGACTTCATTTAAAATCAGGTTAGATTCAACCGATTTGATCAAATCAAATTGAACTCAAATTGAAACTAATTCGGGTCAAATCTAGCTCGTCGCGGTCAAAACAAATAACTCGGGCTGGATTGAACAAGGTCGAGTCTAATTAAAACAAATTCAGGTCAATTCGAGTTCGAATTAGACTCGACGATGTCTAACTAAGCTGATTGAAGGTGCTCGAGCGAAAAACGAGGTCAACAAACGGA
>NW_021396899.1:0-3278 GCF_001605985.2 Dendrobium catenatum | reverse complement strand
AGGTACGAAAATACTTAGGGTGTGAAAATTATTCTTTTACAAAGTGATCAGGAGGAGAATTGAAAATAAAAAGATTTGAAATTTTTTGTAAAGAATAAAGGATTGATTCACCAATTTTCTTTTGCACCTTAGAATCCCCTCAACAAAATGGGAGTGAATTAGGAAAATATTAACAATTAATAGATAGCCGCCAGAGCTAATGTGCAGAATACTCTCTTCCTAAAATATTTTTTAGGCGTGGCGGTTGTCACTTTGCAGTTTGTTATGTTTCTGATTAGGTGTGAATGTGAGACTAAATTTATATAAAACACCTAATTGAGTTACTAAAGGTTTTAGAACACCATAAATTGTCCTCCATTTGCATGTTTTTGGTTGCAAGTTGTTTCATCATATACAATGGTAAAATCTACGCTAGGATAAATGATCCAATAATCAGTATACAGGAATTATTGATATTTCAAGTGTTGGAAAATCTTTTCGTATAGGGTATTCAACAAAAAGAACTTTATATTGAAAGAAACCACATCATTTGTATTTGAGGATATCTGGAAATTTAAAGAGCCAATTATGTTGCAAAGAAGATAAGAGGAAAATCTCTCCAATAAGATTGATAGATTAAATTAGGCAAGAAAATGTGAAAGAAAACTTGGAAATGAGAAAACCCTTTCCCTAGATATATTTGAGATTTTCGTAAAATTCAATACCATGATGAATTTATTTTATGGAAGGAACCTAGTGAGGGTGTTTTAGAACTATGGCGAGTATAAATAAGATGAGTCAATCATTCAGTTCCTTTTATTTTCAACTCATTTAGGAACCCACTAAATTGTACAAGCACTTTTTCTTGATGAATTTTGGATATTGGCCATGCAAGAAGAGTTAAATCAAATTTGTAAGAAATAAATGTTTGGTTATATTTAACTAAACCTAAAGTGGTGCGGCCCCAAAAAGATCAAGTATGTTGGAACTAAGTGGGTGTGCAATAATAAAAATGGAATGACTCAGGAGTAGTCAGTTAGAAATAAGGCTTTATGATTATTGTGCTAAGGGTTATAATCAAAATTAAAGAATTGATTTTTTGAGTGAGATCCTTTTGCCGCCTGTAGTCAAGACTTGAGATGCTATTAGGTTTTACTTTGCCGTTGCCTGTTTTAAAAGTTTTATTAATTGTTTTTTAAATGGATGTCAAAAGTGCTCTTTTTGAATGGTGTTATGAAGAAATGAATGTTTTTGTAGAACTAATCTCCAGATTTGAAAATTCAAAATACCCAAATCTTATGTTTTAAGTTAAAAATAATGGCTGATTATATGGTATTTGAAACAAGCAACCTAGCTTGGTATGAGAGAATTGTAGCACTTTCTCGTTATTTCTTTGAAAGATCTTTGAAAATGTGAAGTGTGTATACAATCTCTCTGTTTCTTAAAAGAAATGTTGTGTATGAAGAAATACTCATGTGTTCATAATTTATTTTTGGATGATATCATCTTTGTTATCTCAAATAAAAATCTTTGTTTTAGGTCTAATTACAATGTGAGTAGAATTGAAATGGTCTAATCGGAGATTTAAATACTTTCTAGGTTTTAGCATCAAGCATTTATCTGAGGATTATGGTACATTTTTTGAGTCATATACCAAATTATATTTAAGGGACTATCCTCAAGATTTTAATATTTAGAAATGGACAATATAAATCCTTGGTTTAGGTTGTCAGCCATATGTATGTTCCCATGTTTCTAGTTTAGTATAATGGACCTTTAAGGAATTTTAATCTGTTTTTTTTGATTCATAAAGATAAGTATAGAGGTATTATTGGTTATCTTTGCTTTTACGTTGATCTGCTAGTCCACCAGTTGAGGATATTATGTTCAGTGTTTGTCTTTATGTGTCTTTATGAGGTTTCAATCAGATCCAAAAGATATTCACATTTGACTACAGTGAAAAGATTTTAATTGATACTTACTAGGAACTCAATATACTTAGGTAATTTGTTATTCCTAAGTTTAGCTTCTTTCATGAAATTTATTGGTTATTCATTGATTCTGACTTTGCAGGCTGTAGGTGATAAGAAAGCTACTTCTTGGAACATTTCATTCATTTGGAATTCATTAGTTCTTGGTTCCAGATAAAAACATAAAATTCGTAGTAGCCCTATCATACTGCAAAAGCCTAGAATAACATTGTCATTAGGAAGTTGTGTGTCACAAGATCTTTGCGGTAAGTATGAACAACAGTGTATTGATTTTTAGGTATTTTATCTGTATGGCACTATCCAATTTTTATTTATATAATAACTTAGTGCTTATTTGCTCTATTTCCAAAATATATTCATATTCAAATCAGTTCTTAAATTTAACCAATATCTACATTGATTATAATGACATCATTTCATAATGGAATCATGTTATTCCAAAGAGAAATTTTGAACTCACACATGTGGTTCAACTGAAATCATATCTTGCAAGGACATTTACAAAACCTTTAGCCCTTGAACCTCGGTTACTTTAAGTAACAAGGATTTATGTTTAGTATTGTATTTAAAATGCCTAAATACAATATATGTCTTTGCCAACATTGATGTTGATGTTGTTTTTATTTGGTTGGTTTTTGTGAATTTTTGTGCGTTTTGAATGATTTTTTTTGAGTGTAAGTTTTTATTGATGTTTCAGTGTTTTTAAAGTTTTTGGTTTTGATTTTCTTAAATTAAAATTCAAAATATTGTCAAAATATTGAAGGATGAATTTCGTCCCGGGTACGATCTTATTGTTCGTACTTGTGACATGTAGATAAAATTGGTTTGTTTCGTGCATGTATTAACCGTTTTGAGATGCTTAGTTTTTTAATTAAATTAGATCGTCTGTATGATCTGACAATCGTCCAGGACGAAATTTTTTTCTCAAACCTCGAGACGATTGAATGCAGCGGTTGAGTGGATAAGACAATTTTTAATATGGATTTCATCTGTACGGATTTTTGGTTCGTCCAGACGAACAGATGTCGTTTCAGTGTAGGGGACGGTTTTCAAGAGACATTTAAATGAGTTACTTTTAGATCTTCTGTTCGAAATTATTTTCGTATGTACGATCGATCAAGTCAAAAGTCTTTACGAAGGGACGTATCGTAAGTTGTGTTGATTACGAAAAGCCGTTACATTTTGGACAAATTTGATCGTCTGTACGAAATATTTTCGTCCAGACGAACGATGATTTTCGTCCAGGACAAACTTTTTCATCCAGGACGAATGTATCGTTTTTTTTAAATATGAAGGCTTTCTAACTTA
>NW_021396898.1:0-388 GCF_001605985.2 Dendrobium catenatum | reverse complement strand
CAATACTTGTGTCCACAGTAGCTCGTTATGCTTACGATATACACACTATTGTTATCCACAAGTGATTTGTAGTTATTTGTAGGGACCCATTTTATCCACTACGAGCACCTGGAACTATTCGTAGGAGACCCATTGTTGCCTACATCATGCTCACCTGTCACCAATCTCAGGTGGTTTGTAGCCATTTGTAGAGGACCGTACTTGTGCCCACAATGATCCATTGTACTTGCAACACACTATTGTTATCCACAAGTATTCATGTGCATTTGCAGGGGACCGCTGTATCAACTACGATCTCCTGAAGGTATTTGTAGAAGATCCATTGTCTCTGCATCATATCCACCCTTTCAACAATCTCGGGTGGGTTTGTTGATTGTACTTATTTGTA
>NW_021396897.1:0-1571 GCF_001605985.2 Dendrobium catenatum | reverse complement strand
TCACTGATCCAATTTATGATATGTTGAGAGAGGCTGAATCATGCCTACATTTGATTTATGAGATGTAGGACTCTATGTTAGCAAAAGTGAAAGAAATTATATACAGACATGAAAGAAAGTCACATGATGAAGACTTAAATTTTTGGAGCATTGTCTATACCATTCTTGAAGATAGGTGAAGCAAAAGCAACACACCTTTGTATTGTTTGGCTTATTCATTAAATCCAAGGTATATTTATATTCATCTTTTAAATTAATTTAAATTTGTTAGTAAATGAATAGATAATTTTATATGTTTTGTATTATTTGAAGGTATTCAAGTAAAGAATGACTTCAAGAAGACCCTCAACGAGTCTCACCACAAAAAGATTTAGAAGTTTCAAATATAAGAAAGATATGCCTGAAAAGATATTTCCTAAATGAGGAGGAGAGAAGAAAAATTAATATAGAACTTATAAAGTTCTTTGGATATTTAGAGGATTTTGGTGATCAAGAATCTTTGGTTGATAGATGGAGGATGGATCCAAAAATGTGGTGGTTGATTCATGGAGCTTCAGCACCGCTTCTTCAAACAATAGCAATAAAACTTCTTGGTCAAGTATCATCCTCTTCCTGTTAAGAGAGAAATTGGAGCACATACTCATTTATTCAATCAATGAAGTGGAATAAAATAACTCCACAATGTGTTGAAGATTTAATTTATGTGCATACAAATCTTCGTCTTCTATCAAGAAAAATCTCATTTTATATGACAGGTGATAACAAGATGTGGGATGTTGCTGGAGATATATTTGAGTGCCTTGATGATATGAGATTATTAGAGGTTGCAAATCTTTCTCTAGATGAACCAGAGTTGGAAGCAATGACATTAAATGATGATGATATTGAAGGCCAAAGACCAAGATCTGAATCTATTTCTATCATTCCCTCTATTGAGTAGTTGGACCTTCATGTTGTACTAAATGGTTTTTTGCTTATATTTTTGTGGTTGTATTAGACATTTTGTACTAAACATCTTTATGTTATAAGCTAAACAAGTTATCATGAAATTGATTTATTATTGCTTGTCATTTTTACTATAATGTCACCTTAATTTCTATATATTATATTAAAAAATTATTATGTCATGTCCACACCGCACCCGTATCCTATATTTTTAAAAATTGCCGTGTCCCGTGTCTGTGTCGTGTCGTGTCCATGTCGTCGTGTCCGTGTCGGTGCATCTTAGGCATCAGGCAATCTCACATCAACAATAAAATTTTCAATTTGGTTGGATGCAATTAAGGATTATCATTTTATTTTTATTTTTTTTTTTATTTCTTATGTTTTGGATGTTATGTAATTTTGGACTATTTTTTTTATATGAGCCCTATGATGGAATCAACTCATGATCATGCTTAGGTTCGGTGCTCTTAAGTAATTTCTCTCCATTGGATTTCCACTTATGTTAAATTTGTTTCCTTGCTCCTTGGTGACTTCATGGGTATTTAATCTAGGGATTTTTTTTCTTATTGTGCTTGGCCCATTTCTATCAATGTTAGTTAGCAGATTGATGTTCCCCATGCAATTTC
>NW_021396896.1:0-319 GCF_001605985.2 Dendrobium catenatum | reverse complement strand
AATAAAAAAAAAAAAAAAAAAAAAAACCATGTTGTTCTTTATCAAAATATGCATATGAGGTATTGGTGATAATGCTTGGCTGGAAAAGACTTTTAAAAAAAAAAAAAAAGGATGATTGATGGGTAGTTTGTTTGGGATTCTCATAAAATCTGAGAAATTCTTATTAGACTTATTTGTTTGAGCCTTGTCGATACTTAGATTTCATGATAATTTATAAAAAAAAAAAGTAAGAAAATCTAATATCTATAAGTGCCGTGAGCCTCCATAGTTTTATTTGTTGTATGTTGACCTCGATTTTGCACAAACCCTTGGTCAAAGG
>NW_021396895.1:0-230 GCF_001605985.2 Dendrobium catenatum | reverse complement strand
TTTATTTTATTTTGTATTCATTTTTCTTCCAATCAAACATCAATATTTTCAAAACTCCTGCATTTGAAAAACTTTACGCCCATTTTACTTTCAGTCAAACAGCCCCTAAAAGAAAGTATTACTGATAAAAGACCAAATTGCTAATTAGGATCAGTCCAAAATCGCAATGTTTAAACTCTCTAGATTCTAAACTTATTATTAGAATAGAAATTGACTAAAAAATATACAAG
>NW_021396894.1:0-238 GCF_001605985.2 Dendrobium catenatum | reverse complement strand
CCTGTAATCACTTCAGGTGAATCCTTAGCATCCTTCTGAGTCAATGCATATACTCTAGGCAGAGTATTCTGTCGGCTTTGACTTGATCCTGGAGTAGATGCAGCTGATTCCACTGTTCTTGGTCTTCCAACATTCCTCTGAGATCCAGTATTCATCCTTGACTCTCCTGTTGGTCTTTGCCCCAGAGTAGGACAGTTCTTAGCTATATGACCTGGTTGATGACACCAGAAGCAATTAT
>NW_021396893.1:0-295 GCF_001605985.2 Dendrobium catenatum | reverse complement strand
CAGCTGCAGTTCCCTGGCTTGCGCCCGTCGCCACAGCAGCTCTGCCGCTGCGCACGGTACCCGCCACAGCCTCACCCGAGGCCAATCCCCCTTTGGAGCTGCCCGACACCGCCTCTCCAGCACCTCTCCCGCCCGTGGCAAGCTTGCCAACCGGCTTGGAAACAGCCACCTTGCTAGGCGATTTCACCTCAACATACCTCTTACCGCCGCCCGAGCCAATACCGGAGCGCCGCCGATCCCGTCCACCACCATCCATCAATCCTTCACCACCGCCCCCGCCGGAGCGGGGAGGAGA
>NW_021396892.1:0-246 GCF_001605985.2 Dendrobium catenatum | reverse complement strand
CTAATGATGATCTTGTTCATGATATAAGGATCCCACGGCAAGAAAAAAAGGTATAAGAAAAAAAGATGTTTGATGTTTGATATAAGGATCCCGCAGACCAGTCATATGATTTGGACTTTGGATTATCTTATACCTGAATTGATGAGAACAAAAATGACGATTACTAGCATTAATGTTTCATCATTCGAAGGATTTCAGCTTGAGAACAGGTACAAAAGAATTAAAGTCTTCGACCCAGGAGGATGG
>NW_021396891.1:0-449 GCF_001605985.2 Dendrobium catenatum | reverse complement strand
ACAACTGAAAATCAATTGGCTGACATCTTTACTAAAGCATTGGCCTTTGACACTTTCAGTTCTTTAAGGACAAGATTGGATATGATTGACATAAATGCATGAAACTTGATCTTTTAGTTACTTTCTTTTGCTTTATTTTTTATTTTTAGTTTTTAGTGTGTTTTACTTTCTTTTGCTTTTTCTTTTTTTCTCTCTTACTTAGTTTTCAAAATCATCGTTGAAATGATAACATATTTCATGCCCTTGTTTTTGAAAATTTGTAGTTAATCTGTTTGTCATCTCTCAATCTCTTAGATTGTAAAAATATTTTGTGATTGTGTCTCTTTCTCGAACCTATTTTAGTGGCATAGTTTTCTTTTCTAATCAAAATCTATTTCAAATTAAAGATTTTGTATGAAATTAAGATCTTTTCTTAAGCTTGCTTAAACAAATCTATCTTGTATTTATAA
>NW_021396890.1:0-297 GCF_001605985.2 Dendrobium catenatum | reverse complement strand
AATAACGAAGAATATTAGCATAGTGTGTTTACATACCTAGATATATGTTATAAAACATGCTAGGTTCTTAAGTAGATTATATAATTATAGGAGGTTAGTAGATATCATTTTCACCCCTATAAGCTCGACAGAGATCTTAGGAAGCATATGCGTTGAATCACATCACAATTAAGAATTTCATTAGTAAAGTTATGCAATTTATAATCATCAATCCAAAATACTTTTCAACTATTATATCCATTATTTTACTATCTTTATTTAATGATTGAATCTCCATAACAAACATTTTTACTAAAG
>NW_021396889.1:0-220 GCF_001605985.2 Dendrobium catenatum | reverse complement strand
ACAATCATTCAACACTTCAATCATCCATTCTTTAGCCAACAAGAAATCATGTAGCCAAACAATCATTCAACCTGCACCACACCCTACATTCAATCAACATACACCAACATTCAATCAATCTGTAAATCAACCTGCAATCATTAGAGCAGTTGCTGCCTTGCACTGCAGCCAGGTAGCCCAGTGCATTGCCTAGCTCAAGGCACTAGCCTCTTTGATCTCA
>NW_021396888.1:0-211 GCF_001605985.2 Dendrobium catenatum | reverse complement strand
TAATAATTTAATATTATTTATATAATATAATCAAAATTTTAAATATAAATTTAATATAAATTCATTTTGTGCCATAAAAATTATAAAAAAATCATAAAATAGCTCATTTTATTTAGAAAATTTTGATGAAATCGATTTGCAAAATGAACACTTGATAGTCCTAGAATCCCTACTTATACTGATTGGTGTCAATTTCTTAAGAATTTTTACT
>NW_021396887.1:0-526 GCF_001605985.2 Dendrobium catenatum | reverse complement strand
ATATAGTTTCTGTATTTTGTTCTTTTGTAATGTCTGTTTTTTGGCATTTAATTGTACCTTGTTTACTCTGCCATTTTCTTGCGCTTAAGTTGTTTTTCAGGAATATGCCTTAGAGTTATGTTAGCACTTTGATGATGGGTGGTGTAACAGATGAGGTCCACAATTATTTTGATGGTGATCAATCGATGAGAGGTTGGTTCATCAATTGCTCGTAAAACCACTTGATTTGCTACTAATTGTTTTTGCTTATGTTTGCTTCGTTTAAATAGAAGGACCTCTCATCATATGGTTGGATGCAAATCGTGGTTATACTTATAGTTATTTACTTTTTTTTTTTAAACCAACACACTCTTGTAGCTGTATTTTTGAAGAAGAGAACATTCCCGCCCTACCTTTCACTCCAAATCCCGCAGCAACATAGAACCAAAGTATTTATTCCATAGAATAATTGGGTTGGTCGAACTGAATTTATTATGTACTCGAATAATAAGTTAAAACAGATGACCAATTTCACTTAGCGCTTGAT
>NW_021396886.1:0-271 GCF_001605985.2 Dendrobium catenatum | reverse complement strand
GGAAGGAGTATGAAGAAATCCATTTGAATTTGAATTTGAATTTTATCATGAAGCGTATTCAAAACTTTCCTAATTAGGATCTTGACAAATTTGGAAAGTTTTACAATTCACTCAATTTTGAATTTCAAAATTCGAGCAAGAGGAATGGGGAAGGGAGGCCGGCGGTGAGGGGGTTGGTGAGGTGGTGGGGTAGGGGAGGCCGGCGGCCAAAGGGATGGCCGGCGGATGGGCTTTCTTTGGTGGAGGTGGAATTGAATGGGGTTCGATTTGG
>NW_021396885.1:0-418 GCF_001605985.2 Dendrobium catenatum | reverse complement strand
ATCTCAACTGTATTCTGAAACTATTCTGCAGAAACATCCATTTTTTATTAGGTTACCTCAGCCTGTAAACTTTAAAAATCTTGCTATTCAAAAAGCCCTGTCAAAAAACAGTGAATTATGTTTCTTTTATTCTTTTTCTTTTTTTAAATTTCTTAACGCTCATCTTTTGACAGAAAAAACGTGAGGCGGCCTACTTCATTGTGGTTATCCATGATCTACGTTCAGTAGTAATTGCTGTACGTGGCACGGAGACTCCTGAAGACCTAATAACTGATGGTTTATGCGGAGAGTGCATTCTTTCTGAAGAGGACTTAAATGGCCTGATAAAGTATTTCTCTTTCTCTCTATCCCTCTCCCTCTCTCCTACACTCTCTCCATCTTGAATGGCGTTATCAACTTTTGAAGTTTGAATTCTTGA
>NW_021396884.1:0-472 GCF_001605985.2 Dendrobium catenatum | reverse complement strand
TATGCATCTACCCTTGGATGGATGTTGTGACACATACATTTGTCTTCGTAGAGAGATCGTATGTGTTGCAGATCTTTATCGATGTATTTTCTTGCATTGAATCATTGCTAATGGTGGAGATGTCATCGTATTTCTTCATCCCCGTTCACTCACTTTAGTTGTCTATTTAACCAAATAGATCCTTCTATCACAAATCAGTGTGCTCACTTTATATTTCTTGCATGAAGTTCATTTGAATGCAATCACTTCAAGTAAATTACATTAAATCCCACAAGCCCTTGTATCTCTGTTTGCATGGTTGACATTGGCTTGTATGGTGTTTATTTGGATACACTTGAATGATTAGAATCATTAATTGTAGTTGCTTATTGCCCTTTGTTACAATCTTCTTGTTGCTTGCAAGAAGATTAGTATATTCATGTCATTATAACCATTACAATTATTTTGAATCACTCAAATGCTTGAGTTTCGT
>NW_021396883.1:0-833 GCF_001605985.2 Dendrobium catenatum | reverse complement strand
GTGACAGAAAGTATCCGTTAGTATTCTTTGAAATTTTTATGCCTAGAAAATCGTGTACTTCTCCGAGATGTTTCATTGAGAAGACCGAACTGAGTTTAGCCAGGATTGAAGAAATGTGAGAGGTGTCATTTCCTGTAATTAATATGTCATCAACATATATTAGTAAGAAAATTTGAATCTGAGCTTTGCGATAAATTAGCAAAGATGGATCGGCAGTACTATGAGTAAACCCGAGAGTTAGAAGATAGGATGTGAACGTGTTATACCAAAGTCGTGGTGCTTGTTTTAAGCCATATATAGCTTTGTTTAATTTGCAGACATGATTCGGTTTAGACTTGTCCTCGAAACCTTTTGTTTGTCGTATATAGACCGTTTCCGAAATGTTGCCATGCAAGAATGCATTGGCCACATCCAATTGCTGGACGGACCATTGATGGTATAATGCTATGGCCAGCATAATACGGATGGTAGGGAGTTTTACAACCGGACTGAATGTTTCTGTATAATCGATACCATACTCCTGATTGTTCCCTTGAGCCACAAGTCTCGCTTTGTATTTTGCCACGGAGCCATCTTGAAGGTATTTGGTTCTATATGTCCACTTACTACCAAGAATTTGATCGTTATCCGGGTGTTCTACCAAGGTCCAGGTACCTTGTTTTTGTAATGCAAGGATTTCTGATGCCATCGCATTACGCCAGTGCAAGCTTTTGAATGCTTCAGAAAATGTTGTGGGATCCTTGTGAGTAGTAGGTTCTTGATGATAGTGAAGGAGATTCAGTCTTTGTGTCTGTCGTAGTACACCAGTCTTGCTCCTGGTTGTCATGGGGTGC
>NW_021396882.1:0-220 GCF_001605985.2 Dendrobium catenatum | reverse complement strand
TTTTAGATTCTATTGATAATAAAGTAATCATTCAACTGTTTCAGAATATGAATAGTAGATGTTATAAATTATAAGTTGTTTACTATCTTATATTTAATATTAAACATTTTTTGGAAAATATTTTAAAATAATTTTTAAAACTGTCTATGCCGGTCCTAAGCCCGGATGAAAAAAAGTTGAGAGAAAATTTTAATAAATTAATATAGCCCCCCCCCCCCCC
>NW_021396881.1:0-250 GCF_001605985.2 Dendrobium catenatum | reverse complement strand
TATAGAGTACATTACATGATGTGAATACAAATAATCATTGATGATGTGTTCGTTTAGTCTGAAAGACTGTAGTCGGTGGGCGAAGTAAGTCGGAAGGACCGTAGTTGACGGGTGACGGAGGTCGGAAGAACTGTAGTCGACTGGCGACGGAGGTCGGAAGGACCGTAGTCGGTGGACCGTTGTCTTACGATGAAGGTTAGAAGGATAGCGTCGGGTAGAAATTCAACAATGGATAGAAATCCAGCATCGA
>NW_021396880.1:0-238 GCF_001605985.2 Dendrobium catenatum | reverse complement strand
CAAAATTTTCCATAAATGGAATTTCCAAATTTGGAAATAATTTGAATTTTGAAATTCAAATTCCAATGAGAACTAGGGAAGGGAGATGTGGGGAAGTGGTGGAGAGGGAAGAGGCCGGCGGCAAGATGGCCGGCCGGCGGAACTAGGGTGGCCGGCGGGTAGGGACTCAAATGATGGCGAAACTAGGGAGAGGTTTGGCTTCTTTCAACTATTGGTCGTTGCTTGCGGGAGATTGTGG
>NW_021396879.1:0-365 GCF_001605985.2 Dendrobium catenatum | reverse complement strand
AAGGGGCCTGGATCCTAAGAGATTCAGTTAGTGTCTGAGAAATATGAAATGAGCTCAATCTGAGATCTGATATCTGTTATGTTCCGGATCCGATGAATTCTGTTCTGGTGCTATAAGCACATCTGTTCTGGTGCCATAAGCACATCTGTTCTGGTGCCGTGAGCACAAAGAGAGGCATAAGGGGCCAGAATGCGTAGAGATTCTGTCAGTGTCAGGGAATTTAGCTAATAATTACAATACTATCTAATATCTGATTTGATATGACTTCTATTTTCGTATAGTTCTGTCTGATCTGTTCCGTTTAGATTTGTTCTGATTTGATATCTGCTCTGATTTGATAGATTTGATATATGTCCGTATCTGTT
>NW_021396878.1:0-1069 GCF_001605985.2 Dendrobium catenatum | reverse complement strand
ATCAGTACAAATCTCAGAAGATCGGCCAGAGCATCGCTCTAAATGCAAACTAGACAATTGAAAATTGGCTTGATCGTCCAGGACGATCTCACGATCGTCCCAGCCGATCAGTACAAATCAGAGGAAAATCATCCAGAGCATCGCCCTGAATTCAAACTGGCTGATATTTATCGTCCAGAAGTAACTAAGGTTATTGAATAGATCGGCCTGGCCGATCCTGAGATCGTCCAAGCCGATATGATCGTATCAATCATCCTTAATTACTTCCTTGATTTATCTGATTAATTAAGGCATAATTGTAAATATCGTCCAGACCGATCCAAGATCGTCCTGGCCGATTACCAAAAATACAGAATACCTTAATTATTTATGGCAGCAATTTCTTTCTATTTTAAGCTTATCGGCCTGACTGATACACGTATTGTCCAGGCCGATTGGCTAATGACGGCTGCCTTAATTAAGAATCCCTGATTAGATTTTCTGTTTTAAGCCCGATCGTCCAGGACGATGTAAAATATCGTCCTGGCCGATTTGAGTAAAAATTGAAATTCTAAGTTCCTCAAGTGTGTGTGTGTAGGGTTACTTAGCATTAGTCACACCAAAGATTACAATTGACTCAAAAGGGGAAAAATAAAATTACAGACTGACTCAACTACTCCCCCTTTTGACATCTCAAAAAAGAGGGAACCCAGAACCACAACAATTTTTTTTTACCAGGGCATAAAGATGATGTAATATTCCATGTGATTGATTTTAAAAACTTGTGAGTTAATGAGTTAACAACATCAATAATCCAAAGAACGGTAGAATATTCGATCATGATTACCCTTAGCTCAGACTTTTTCTTAAGGTAGAATTGTCTTTTGAAATCAATGACCTAACTCAAACAATCAATTGGATATGAGGAACAAGAATCAATTCATTACTTTGTTTAAGAAAAAATATCTTATAGAATAATGAATCAAAGTAAATTTGTCACAATCTTAAAACAAACGAAGTCAAGCCTTTGATAAATAAAAACTTCTAAGTTTTTAAAGGATTTGAAAAGAAAGAGGAGCTTGCTTTTTAG
>NW_021396877.1:0-204 GCF_001605985.2 Dendrobium catenatum | reverse complement strand
ATGGGAAATCCATTTTGGAGGACCCTGCAAACCATTATCTTCAATCAATGCTGCCTTCCCAGGCTTCGGTTTCGGATTTTCTGAACTTTTCTGGGCACTTATTACAAAATCAGATTGCTGTGTTTGTGGCCACTTCCTTTATGCAGAATGAGCATGGTTTTAAAAAGTCACTTTGCTGGGACAAAAGAGATGTTGTTTGCTTTT
>NW_021396876.1:0-215 GCF_001605985.2 Dendrobium catenatum | reverse complement strand
CATTAATAAGAAAATAAAATATGTTTGATGTGTACATTATATAATAATGCTACCAAATGAATGATCAAGATCTAAACAATAAGATGATGATCATTCCTAATAAGATTAGCAAATAAAAAAATAATAAGAGAGATGAGGGTGATATAAAATATGTAAAATATTATGAGAGAAAGAGAGAGAGGAGAGAATAACAATATAGTACACAAGAATTATGA
>NW_021396875.1:0-650 GCF_001605985.2 Dendrobium catenatum | reverse complement strand
TAAGAAATCAGAAATGAGGGTTTCTAAGCAATCCTTTTAAACATTTGCCTAGCTTAACTAAAAAATCCCACTTTTAAAGGAAACTGTTTTAGAAGTTTCACCGTTGCTGCAACATTTTCAAAGCAAAACGTTTATTCATTTTTTTTATTATTATTCGAAATTTAATAATTTATCAATAAACATGTTGGGCATCTAATTTGGGGTGTCAAAAAATTGACCCAACCCAAAAATTTTCAAGTTCGGGTCAACCCATTTACTAAATGGGTCAGATTCGGGCTACATTTCCCAACCCGTTTATATAATCGTGTCGGCTTCGGGTTGCCCTGAGAACCCGAACTCAACCCGGGTTGACCAGAAAACTCGCTCAATTGCTCACCTCGCCTCGCTTAGTCCTACTAAGTCAATTTCTCATGTGTCCGAATTGGATTTCACATTCGCAGTCGTTCTCTAAGTTGTTAGCCGTCATCGCCCGCACCGTAGTCGCACAGGCTTGTTTAAATCAAACGGGTTTACAAGTTGGCTTGGATCAACCTGGTAACCTTAGCAAGTCAGTCCAGAACACGACCCGTCTACCTGTTTTGACATCCTTAATCTAATAAATAGTATAACCCTCTTATTAGATTAAGGATGTCAAAACAGGTAGACGGGTC
>NW_021396874.1:0-373 GCF_001605985.2 Dendrobium catenatum | reverse complement strand
TTTCTAGCTATGTGTTCGTGTGAGTTAGTGTGTGTCTGTGTGTTTTGTAGTCCATGTTTCCCAAATCTTTTTTCTTTATTTTCAACCAGGTGTGATCCACAATTCATGCCAATCTTCATTGCAATAAGTCTCCTGCATACACATTTGCATTACATATGCATGACTTTCTTAAGAAAATTGCATGCTTAACTGAAGAGAGCAATAATAAGTATAAACTTCATGCTGACTCTAAACGACGATTTAAATCTATTAAGGTTGGTAACTTAGTAAAGATGCGGATTCGTCCGGAAATCACATGCTAGAAGTGCGGGAACATTTATAGTAGTCAATAAAATATATGACAACGCTTGCGTGGTGGATCTGCTTGCAGAGT
>NW_021396873.1:0-246 GCF_001605985.2 Dendrobium catenatum | reverse complement strand
GGATGATCAAAGTCGACATATTAAAATTTTGGTTATTCTAAGAGGTTCATTTTTTAAAATCTAACGTGGATTTGTTTCCAAAAAAAAAAATTTTTACTAAGTGCCTTGAGAGAGAGAATAGAGAGGAAGTTAAGGAGTTCTTCAGGAGAGAATAGGGGGAGAGTTATTTTCTAGAAAGAGTTGTGAGGGATCCAGTAAGTTATTCGAACGAAGGATCTTCCTTATCTTCTTAAAACTTTTTCTTTG
>NW_021396872.1:0-324 GCF_001605985.2 Dendrobium catenatum | reverse complement strand
GGGAGCTAAAGGAGAGACACTTAGTTAGTGCAATACTGGGAGGGTGCCTTCGAGGAGTGGACGTAGGTCAAGGTTTGACTGAACCACTATAAATCCAGTGTGGTCCTTCTTTGTCTTATTTCCGCATTTATTTTTCTGTTCGTTGATTTCTTTGTGGTGATATTGGTTTGGTTTTAAGTTTTGTTCTTTGATTGTAAGAAATTTTTTTAAAATACCAATTCACCCCTCTCTTAGTTAGCATTGGGTTAGTTCTTAAGGGCTTAACATCCCTAATGAACTTTCAAGTGGTATTAGAGCGGCATTCATAAAATAAGTTTTTGAAAG
>NW_021396871.1:0-987 GCF_001605985.2 Dendrobium catenatum | reverse complement strand
GAGAAACTAAGCAAACTTTCTTATTATTTGTAATCATTAAAACATAAACTCAGGATCCTAGATTGCAACATAAATTATATTTATATACTTAATATGAAACTTGATATGCATGCATTAATACTATATGGCATGCATTTAATAGATTTAGAACACTTGCTTGATATGATAGGAACATTCTTATCATATACAATTGACATGGGTATATGAATGATAGAACTTCCTTTATATGGCAACTGATCACTAATTCAAAAGTTATATTGCTTATAATGATTCCAACTACTCATATAAATTGATATTGTTTGTATTTATTGTCACCTATTATTTCAATTAAATGTTTATACTATTATGGTTTGAATGATTACGTGCATGATATTTCTACTATCATCACTACAGGAAAACCTGCTATTATCGGCGGATTATATCCGCCGGTAGTCCCGGGTTTTCGGCGCATTTACGACAGATTTTCGTGCGCTGGTTTGGTTCTCGTTGAAAAAAAATTTCCGACGTTTATGAGACACCGAAAATTTTTTCGGCGCAAGCTCCGGCACATTACCGGCGCAAAAAATGCTGGACAAGCCGGCGATTTTCAATAGGACATTCTGGCAATAACTACACCGAAATTTTACGTCGTATTGATCCGCCGGACATTACCGGTGGATAAAACGCCGTAGATGTTCCGTAAATAAGCTACGACTAGTTTACGATGCATATTGGATGCCGGAAAATGCCGGCGGATAAGAAGTCGTAAAATGCACCGGTAACTTCCGACGTCCAAATAAACGACGACATGATAGTAAAGATTCGTTGTATCATCGTTTCTATCAAATTTCCGACTCCAAATTCGCCGGAAACCTGTAGCATTGACAAAAAAAAAATTTCCTTCCCAGCCAACAATTGCATTTCCACACCTACAAACATATACAAAAATAGTTCCAAAAGACAGCTATACTCATAACAGATATAAACAACTTCAATATATACTCAAAA
>NW_021396870.1:0-560 GCF_001605985.2 Dendrobium catenatum | reverse complement strand
GTCTTGCAGATTTTAAAAGAAGTGTTGATAAAAACAACAACAACAACAACAACAACAATAACAAGCCTTTGTCCCACTACGTGGGGTCGGCTACATAAATCCTTTTTCTCCATTGTGTCCGGTTAAAAGTCAAATTCACATTTAAATATAATAAAGAAAGAACATTTCTAATATTTTCTAACCAAGCCTTTTTAGATCTACATCTACCTTTCTTAACATAAGTCAAATCTAATACCTCAACTTTCCTAACCGGGTCATCGGAAAGCCTCCGTTTAATCATCTAAGGCAACTCTCTCTAATCTTATCTTCCACTGGAGCTACTCCAACCTTTTCACGTAGATGCTCATTTCGTATCCTATCTCTAAGAGTCAAGCCACTCATCCACCTAAGCATCCTCATCTCTGCATTTAACTTAGTATTATGCTTCTCTTTTAATGGCCAACATTCGGCACCATAAAGCATTGCAGGTCTCACCACCATCTTATAGAATTTTCCCTTAAGTTTGAGGGGGGGTTTTCTATCTCACAATAAGCCCGATGCATTCCTCCACTTCAACCATC
>NW_021396869.1:0-4184 GCF_001605985.2 Dendrobium catenatum | reverse complement strand
TGATTTCAATATTATTGTCTCAATTGTGTAGTTATCTCCCTAAGAATTTTTAGAAATTTGTTATTTGCTCTTGTGATGTTACTAAACATTTCAGCAAACCGATCCGTCGGATTAAATCAATTCGGGAAGTGAATAACTTTTTGTAATTTTAGTGGGTGCATTTCTTTAAAAATTGACAAGGAGATATTTATTGAAAGATAAAACATAACACATAGGGAGATCATAAAATTAGGGTATACTGATCAGTACTGGCGATATCCGTATCGTACGGACGATCAGCAGTATATTCCTGATTGTGGAGGCGTGAAGATAGGGGGACTTGTTTAATTTTTAAGTCTATTTCCAGGACAATTTACATGTCCATGACGTTGGTTCTTGTAAATTTTCGTCCAACAAATAAATTACTTCGTCATGGCGATTGGTCTCTGGAAAATTTTCGTCAGACGATTAGATCGTCGACGTGTCTCTAGAAAATTTTTGTCAGACGAAACTTAATTATGTCCATGCGATTAGTCCTCTGGAAATTTTGTGGCGGCAGCGCATAAATAATATCCAGACGATCGTCCTCTGTAAAATTTCGTCCGACGATAAATTTCGTCCAAATTGATTACCGACATTAGAACGGGTTTTTTCAGATTTCTAGATTCGACTTGTATAACGTTTTCGTACGGCGTAAGCCTAGTTCTCGGGACGATGCTGTACGAAGATATTGTACCTATAGACCAATGGGTCCGTTTCAACAATCTTTTAGTAATTGTCCAGGACGATCCAACGATGTACGGACGACTTCCACTTGCGTACAGAACTGAATACTTACCAGTTTTGGCCATTTTTCTTGTCTTTTTAAATAGTTTCCAATTAAGATTATCACCCATCAATTTTGTCATGTTGAATCCTTCGATGCTCTTGAGAGAATTAGCCAAGGAGAGAGTAGCGATAGCGTTCAAAGGAGGATTCCTACTCATTAGAGCGGTAAGGCTTCACTTGGATTTCAAGGTGAGCTCTCTACTTGTGATTGAGGATTACTTCATCTTTTCTTTTCTTAAATTATTGTGAGAAGAATCTGTCAAGGGATTCCGTTTCTGCTGACACTTTGAGGTTGTGAACCGGACGAGGGTTCCCGTGCAGTCGGAGGTGTGAATGCCGAAGGGTTCCACTGCTACCACTTGGGTGAGTGTTGCAGTATAGCCTGAAGGGTTTGCTTGCTGGCATTAGAGATGTGTGTAATTAGCTGAAGGGGTTCCGCATTGACCAAACTTGGAGAGTGTGATTAGCCGAGGCCTGCAAATTGGAGTGTGAAAGACGGAACGGTCCTCTGACACAACTTAGGGATTGTGTAAAGGACGCCGTTGTAGGGACCGGGAGAGTGGTGACAAGAGTGTGTTTGTAAAGGTTTTACAGCATTGTATGGGCATGAAAAGGAGGTAACCTATTGTTATGTAGGGAAATAATCGGGGGTTCCTTGGAGTTGGATGTAGGTATGGATATTTATGAAACGATGAAATATATCAATATGGTGTATTATAACTATTTTTATGTTTACGCTTTTATTCTGTCCCTTAAAAACTCTGTTGGTTGAAAAATTTTTCTACCAAACTTAAAGAAAAATTTTTATTTACGGTTCAACATATTTTAAAGAGGCTTAAATTTTTTAAATAACAATTCAACAACAACCAACTAAATCATCAAAACTATATAAGTTGCAAAAATGTAAAGTATGCAAATAATAACTATCTTAACACAAATCACCATTAATTACTTTCCTTAAATACCATATCAATTTAGGCATAATTGTCAACATCGTCTAGGTCGATGATATGGATCGTCCTGGCCGATGTCTAAAAATAAATAATTTTTAAATAAATTTAGCGGTAGATTCATTTTGATTTGAGCCTATCGTCCTGGCTGATACGAGGATTTTCTAGGCCGATCGGCTTAATGACGGCTGTCTTAATCTGGATGCCCTAATTAAGGTTTCTATTTTTAAAGCGATCGTCAAGGCTGATATAAATATCATCTCGGATAATGTTATTAAAAATAATAAACTCTAGGGAATAATAAAAAATTCTTCCAAGCTCTCTCTTCAAGTTTCCCCCAAAAGAACGAAGCTACAATGGCTGCCAAAGACACTTATAAAAGTGCCTTGTCAAAAGCTTAAATATGTTAAGAGAGTTGCTATTTGTATGTTTTACATTCTTACAAGTTGTATTATTTTGATGATTTCAAATATTATTGTTTTATGTATATATATCTCATAACATTTTTTTGGAAGATTTATTTTTGCTCTAGTGTGAAAATCAACTCCAAGCTATGAAGAATTCAAATCAAATTTAGCAAATATTAATTTGTAAATTATAAGTTTTAAATTGAGAGGGAGTGATTGTAATTGAGTGAAAAATCACAACACACACACTTGGGGGAACAATTTTTATGAACTGATCGTACGGGGCGATCATGTCAATTAAGCCCTCGGAAGTGCAATGGATCGGACAGGCAGGGAGAAATTTTTTTAAGTCCTAATCGTCCAGGACGAATTTAACATTCATCCCGGGACGAATGTCTCGGGATTCTCACTTTGCACTGTTCGTCCAAACGAAATTTTCCTTCATCTCTGGACGAAACTCTCTGTATAAAATCGTACTGGACGAAATTTTCCTTCGTCTCTGGACAAAACTCTCTGTATAAAATCATAGTGGACAAAATTAACCGTTATCTCTGGACAAAACTCTCTGTATAAAATCGTCCAGGACGAAACTTGTTTGTCCCAGGAAGAACCGAACCGACTTACCTTAGTTGGTGACGTCTTTCTGGGATTTTGGAGCCGACCTATGGAATAACCGTTTCGTACCTGACGAACCTAGTTTATACGGGATGATTAGAGTGTACGAACATAATTCGTACCAATATACATCAGGATCATTTCCGACACATTAAGTAAAATTGTCCGGGATGATACACGATCGTACGGGACGATCCATTTCATGATAACTTGAAATTTCTGCAGTTTTGGACGGTTTTTCTTGTCTCTCCTATATAAGGTCCAATTTTTACTGCCACCAAATCTTTTTGCTCATTGATCTTCGTGCCTATTGAAAGAAGAGTCAAGGAGAGAGTGAGAGAAAGTATTAAAGGAAGGATTTCTACCACTGGAGCGTGAAGGCTTCGCTTGGCGTTTAAAGGTAAGATTTCGTACTTGTAATTTGAGATTACTTCACTCTTTTTTTTTTCTTCCTTCTAGATTTCTTGTGAGAAGATCTGTCAAGGAGATCAGGTTCTCTGCCCACACTAGGAGAGTATGAAAGGACGAAGGGTTCTCTGCCCACACTAGGAGAGTGTGAGAGGAAGAAGGGTTCTCTGCCCACACTAGAAGTGTGAAAGGACGAAGGATTCTCTACCCACACTAGGAGAGTGTGAAAGGATGAAGGGTTCTCTACTCATACTAGGTGAGTGTAAAAGGATGACTGTTCTCTGCCAACACTGAGGATAGTGTAAAAGGACAATGGTTCTCTGCCTCACCGGGTATTGGTGGAAAGAGTGTTTGTAAAGGCTTCTCTGCCTTGCTGTGAGTGCAAAAGGAGAGACACTATTGATATTAGTGCAATACTTAGATGGTGCCTCTGAGGAGTGGATGTAGGTCTGGTTTAGACCGAACCACTATAAATCTTGTGTCGTTTATTTTTAATGATTTTTATTTTCTGTATTTTTTTTGTTTGAAAAGTTATTGTTAAAAAAAAACTTTTTATAAAAAGTTTCATTAAAGTTTACTTTCGGTTCAAAAGATAGAAAAGTGGGATAATTTTTAAACTACCAATTCACCCCCCTCTTGGTAGCATTGGGACATTAACTTAGGTTTAACAACCTATTCACTAGACTCAATAAGTGGTATCAGAGTTGTGTTTCAAAATCATACGTTTAAACTACATTTTTATTAACGTAAATAGCTACATTTGGAAACCGAAATACACCTGATGGTTACTCTATTACTAGACCTCCACTGTTTGACAATATATATTTTGATTTTTGGAAAAAACGAATGTCTACTTTCTTACAGTCACTTGATTATCATATGTGGATCTTAGTCCAGGAAGGTTATACAAAATCAACTAGATTAGTTGGAGTTATGGTTGAAACACCTTTTGCAGACTATACTATAGAAGAACATGACTTAGCACAACTAAATGCTA
>NW_021396868.1:0-1020 GCF_001605985.2 Dendrobium catenatum | reverse complement strand
TGAACTACATGTGAAAATATTTCAAGATTTCACCCATATGCATAAAAATTATAATGAATACAAAGACCCTCAAGCTTGCATGGTGATAGACTATTACCTATTTTAGAAGAAATGTAGCACTTATAAAGAGAGACAACTGGACTTAATTGGGGTAAGATGTAACTATTAGGTAAATAATTTTTCTTTTGTGCTTAATTCCCCCAACCAAAATATAGCCAATAGAGAGGCATTCCAATAAAGAGATGAGAATAGGACAAAAAAATAAGAATAAGAAGGAACATATGATTGAAGAATCCATGAAATAAGAAAAGCGGAGGAGACTTGCATATTATTATATTGCACATTGTGCATACCAAGAGGATTTAGATGAGTGTGGAAGTCACAAAAAAGGACTAGTGTAGAAGCATTCTACTAATAGCTATGCATGAATTCCCTTTGTAATTATAGCTGAGGTACGTTGTTAGAGAGAAACTCCAAACCATCCAAACACAAGACATCATTACCATAGAAAATATAGAGATATTTAATAGTAGCTAAATTCTAAATCACCATCATGATCTACCTCACAAATTCATACTCAAAAGATACACCCTTGTGCAATCATTAGCAATATTATAAATCATCATCTTTATCGCCCTCACAAATTCTTAATCAAAAGATATAATATCACACTATAGAATGTATTGAATGGCAAAATTTTTTATAAATGGGACCTCCTAAGTCCTATAAGTCTATTGTATGGTTGAAATGAGGCATGATTATAATGCATTCAGTAATATTTTATCATTCATCATATCCTAACAAAATTTTCAAGATTGAAGGCACGTAGCCAGAACTTGGAATGGAAGGATTTCACGTACAGTAACACAATGACATTTGAAAATATATGTTTGGATCTTTAAGACTATAGAGAGAATATTTAAAGCAAATTTGTCACAAAAAAGAAATTAGAAAATTTGGCCATTGTTTTTACACGGCAGTTCAAGCAATAGAGGCTCAAGAAACTTTTGAAAATTATCA
>NW_021396867.1:0-310 GCF_001605985.2 Dendrobium catenatum | reverse complement strand
AGACTGTCCAATGAATTGACAAGTTATTAAAGTGTTTTTTATATCCACCTTGAATCCTGCAAAATTAGAGTCAGAAAAACCAATAATCTCAAAAAAAGTGCTTTGTCTAGGGTACCAAATCCCTAAGCCTTGTGTCCCCAAAAGGTTTCTAAAAATTCTCTTAATAGCAATCATGTGGGACTCCTTAGGGTCAGCTTAAAATCTAGCACAAAGGCAAACACTAAACATAATATTAGGTCGGCTCACAGTCAAGTAAAGTAAAGATCCAATCAGGCCTCTATACTTCTTTTGATCAACAGACTTACCACTT
>NW_021396866.1:0-252 GCF_001605985.2 Dendrobium catenatum | reverse complement strand
GTCCCAAACGAAGCCTAAGACTTCGTTTGAGACGACTTTTTTACTGATTCTTAAAGCAACTTTTCAATACAAAAATTTTAATTTTTATACTAAAAAGCTGTTTTAAGAAGCAATAAAAAAGCCCTCTCAAACAAAGCCTAAGAATTTGTTTGGAATAGTTTTCTCACTATTTTGCATTTCATACTAAAGTCATAGTTCCATTTGGCTATTATTTTCATACTGCTTTTTTTTATTTTTTAATCATTTTTGTTG
>NW_021396865.1:0-252 GCF_001605985.2 Dendrobium catenatum | reverse complement strand
GTTTTATTTGGGAAAGATTTTTAAGGCTTTGTTAGAAACATCTTTTTTACTGCTTCTTAAATCAACTTTTTAGTACAAAATTTAATTTTTGTACTAGAAAGCTGCTTTAAGAAGCAGTAAGAAAGCCGTCCCAAACGAAGCCTTAATGTTTTCTTAAGCAACTTTTTGATAAGAATTTTTATTAAACTAGAAATTTTTATGCTTAAAAGTTACTTTAGAAATCAGTAAGAAAATTGTCCCAAACTAATTCTT
>NW_021396864.1:0-442 GCF_001605985.2 Dendrobium catenatum | reverse complement strand
TACTTAAAAAATAATTAAAAAAATATATAAATATAAAAATAAAAAAAGGACACGCATCATACGGCCCAAGAGTTTGAATTGAAATACACCACGTGGAAAACGGCCTGTTTGACAAAAGATTTGAATGGAGATAGATATGGTCAAAGGTAAAAAAGACGGTCGTAGCCTTAAATTAGCTCCTAATGAAAGGGCAGAACAGTCCATTTCTCATATCCACGTAGTAGTCTCGTCTTTCCGCTAATGCTTCTATTTAAAAATTTACCAAAATTATAGAGAAGCTCTAACCATGATAAGACCATCTCCAACCGTTCGGCAAACAGCCGAATGGAGGCCCTCAAACGTCGCAATCGAATGCCATTTCTTCCTCGATTTGATCGCAGTTGAACAGTGCGAAGCCAATATTGGGTCGCACTGTTCACTTGCGTCATTTCTTTCTCTCTAC
>NW_021396863.1:0-203 GCF_001605985.2 Dendrobium catenatum | reverse complement strand
TATATGTGCTAAATTAGATAAAAATGTAATAAGTAGATAGTTGAAACCACGAGAAAGGGTTATTCCAAAATGCAACAAACCACTATTGTTTACTCTAAATGTATAAATTATCATACTGAAAAAAAGATATTTTTGAGTATTATCACTGGATTAAATTTTTAGAATAGTAGATACAATTTTTTATAAAAATGTTTTAGATTGAT
>NW_021396862.1:0-272 GCF_001605985.2 Dendrobium catenatum | reverse complement strand
AATATATCACAAAATATATATTTTATAATAATATACATATATTTAAAATTTTTTAAATAGAAAGCTATGGCACCAGGTCAAATAGATTTGGACAAAGGTCAAATAGCATGTTAGTGTTTACTATAAGTGGGACCTGACTTTCATATGAAATTATCTGAGCCACAGAACTAAATATCCCAACTCCATTAAATACAAATAAGATACCAACCTTAATATATAACTATCCAAATTTACTACTTCCATATCAAGTCTAAGAATTGACTCAACATCCA
>NW_021396861.1:0-335 GCF_001605985.2 Dendrobium catenatum | reverse complement strand
ATTCAGAAGCTTTTTAAAGAGGAAGCAGAAGAGACACTAGCAATGGAGTAGAGGTAAGTTTAACAAAAATGGCAAGGTTTCTAATGAAGTGATTTGTTATGAATGCAGGAATCCAAGTCATATCAAGACTGATTGCCCAAAACTCAAAGCAACTCCTAGCAATGAGAAGGTAGAGGAGAACCCAATTATTAAGAAGGGCAAGAAGAAGTTTCAAATAGCTTTATGGGCGGACTCAGCTTCAGACTCATCTGAGACTAAAAAAGAAGAAGAAGTCACAAATTTTTGCTTGATGGCAGATAATGTTGATCAACCAGATCAAGAAGAGGTATGTGACT
>NW_021396860.1:0-252 GCF_001605985.2 Dendrobium catenatum | reverse complement strand
TAGAATTTGAAATTTCATCAATGTAGCTATAATTTAATGTTGTTATCACTATGTTATTTCTAAGAATGATGATAAAAAACCTCAATCAAAGTTTGAAAAAAAAAGTATCTCTCTGCAAAGGTAAATTTTAAGAATCAACTAAATTTATTAAAATTAGCATCGCAAACTCAAGGTATACTCGCTATGACGCTAACTGAGAATAGAGAGTACTTGAGTTAGACTATCATATCAATAAAGAAATCATTCTTGGTG
>NW_021396859.1:0-310 GCF_001605985.2 Dendrobium catenatum | reverse complement strand
TTCAATGTCAAAAGGATCTTAGTTGATAATGGGAGCTTAGTGGATGTCCTATTTTACTCCACCTTTCTTAGTATGGGCCTTGTGAGGGAAAAGCTCCAGCCAGCCGCAGGACCATTATATGGGTTTGATAATCGACCTGTACGAGTAGAGGAGACAATTAGCCTCCCGGTAACACTTGGAGAATTTCCTCGTCAAGCTACTCATCCAATCCAATTCATTGTAGTAAAATCGGAATCAGCTTACAATGCTATTTTTGGGAGACCACTACAATATATTTTTGGAGCTATTCCCTCCATTCCACATCTCAAGA
>NW_021396858.1:0-393 GCF_001605985.2 Dendrobium catenatum | reverse complement strand
CTTACAAGGAGATGATGATCAGCTGGGACCTTGGCTTTAGGTCCCTCCTCGCAGACGGAGGAATGATCGTCCACAGACTAGAAATAATGGTAATTTCAATAACATATAGAAGACGAATTTCCCCAAGCAGGTGGATTTGAGTAGAGTGAAGGAGCCCAATAGCAAGATTAAACCGACTCATAAGCAACTCAGGATGGGTTTTAAAAACCCATTGCCTTTTACGGTAGGGATTAGAAATACCTTGCCGATGGCTAATAAAAGTTTTGTTTGGGAATGACCTGGGTCAGCTGAGTACTAATATGGGAGTCCCAAGGAAGAGAAGGAAGGAAGATCTTAGTGACTCTGGCGGTGGGGATGCTTCCCCTTCGGTTGTTTAATGTCTGCTATACTTTT
>NW_021396857.1:0-885 GCF_001605985.2 Dendrobium catenatum | reverse complement strand
TTTCATTTTGTGCTCCTACTGATACTGCTTTGTATTTCGTGCAGGCTACTACAAGAAGAGGATCCGAGCTTCAGCCAATTTACTGCTTCAGGAGACTTCAGTTTTGGTACGTTTTTACTTTGTTTGTATTGTTCTTTTCTTTCTTTAGCTGCTTTCTGATACTCCCTTTTTCTGTACAGGTTTCGAGAGGAGCGAGATACTTGTTCGTGAGCCACCTCAGGAGACTACTGTTTCAGGTACAAGCTTTTTTTTTGTAACTTCTTACATATGTTTTTTTTATGATTCTTCCTCTTTTTGCTGACTTCACTTTTGCTTTGTGAAGGTCCTAGAAGTGCAGAATACCTGGTCCTTGGAAGGAGCGGAATAAAGCTGTCGGCTTCCTCTTCAGGCGTAGTTTAGGCGACAGATTTGAGTCCTCTGTGAAGGACGTTGTAATTTTCTTTTTCTTTCAGCTGATGTAATCTTGTAAAAAGATGTAGTCCATAGATTTGTATATGAAATTCTGAATTTAATAAAATAAAGTTATTTTATAAATTCAGTTGTTGACGAGCTCTCTTTTTTACTGCTCTTGAGACTTTTGTGGTTGTACTCTGACTTGTGCTCATAGTATTTTAAATATTTATTTAAGGATCTCGGCATGCAGAGCGATGATGCAGAGCGATGTCGACCCAAATAAATATTTAAAATGCCCCCAGTCTTTAGGGACATTTGTAGATATTATTTGGGATGCTTCTTTTCGTAGTTTTAGACTGAGTCACAAGATTTAGGTTCTTCTGTCCTGTGCTTTGTGCTGCGGACATTGATGGAGGATTGCCTGATTTTTCTTTGTTGACTTGTCAGGTGGTTTTTGTACCTTCGGCCCTATGCTTCTAGCTTTGGCGGGCT
>NW_021396856.1:0-225 GCF_001605985.2 Dendrobium catenatum | reverse complement strand
ATCATATAATAATGTAATTGGAAGCTTTGTTTCATTTGGAATGTGATTATACGAAGAGTAAAAAATAGAAATTTCATATTTATTTAATGATTTGCTTTGTACAGTAGGATAATGTATGATGAAAACAAAATTTAATAATTTTTTTTATCAGTTTTTGTGACATATAAAGGAAAAAAATATTTATTTTTATGTGTGTTATTAATACAATTGATTTTTTTATTTTAT
>NW_021396855.1:0-255 GCF_001605985.2 Dendrobium catenatum | reverse complement strand
TACATATGTTTTATTTTTAAAATTTTATTCACGTGCATCATGTACACGTGCATTTACACTAGTTAAATATAAGATCATGATATAATATATGCGTGTAATTGCATGAAACGGTGGAGAAAATTTTCTTTAAATTTCGTCGGGCGAAAGCAATATTTTAGAGAAACAATTGGAAAAATTAAAAAATAAAAATACAATCACTTTAGCAAAAGGCATCATTGACAAATATATATATATATATTGATACGGCATCACAAA
>NW_021396854.1:0-271 GCF_001605985.2 Dendrobium catenatum | reverse complement strand
GCCTGGATCCTATGAGATTCAGTTAGTATCTGGGGAAGTTGGAGAAATTTCTGTTATATTCCGGATCCGTGAATTCTATTATTCTGGTGCTGTTAGCACATTTAGCTTAGCTATTAATTATTCAGCAAATTTCTAGTGCCGTGAGCACATGTGAGACATAAGGGTCAGAATCTGTAGTGATTCTGTTTAGTTTAGTTTAGCTATTAAATATATATCTGTTCTGTTGATATCTGCTTTTCGTATCTGTTCTGTAAGCAAATTAAATTCTGAT
>NW_021396853.1:0-371 GCF_001605985.2 Dendrobium catenatum | reverse complement strand
TTAACTTTATAAATATTTCTTTTAACATAGAACAATATTTAATTATTTTAGGAATCATTATAAGTCCAAATCATAATTTTTCTTTATGAGAACATTTTTAGTATAGTTCTTTAACTACCTATTTTTTCATAATTTTTAGGCACTTGTAAAATTTCCTCAAAAATTGGCATCTATCGACATTAATGGGGTTTTTTGAATTGTTGGGTGTCCATTTTACAAATCAATTTCACCAGAATATTTCAAACTTGATTAACTAATTTATGAACTTTTTTCTGTAATTTTTAATTTTGGATTTAAAGATATAAAGGAATTTAGATAAAATTTATATTTAATATTAAATAATTAGAATAATAAATATTTTAAGATAATAT
>NW_021396852.1:0-417 GCF_001605985.2 Dendrobium catenatum | reverse complement strand
TCTGATCCACTTGGAACCCAGTTTGGCGGATGTAGCAGGAGGGGAAGGAGGCAGCAAAATTCTCCCAGTTTTTCCATCTGCGGGATTTGAGAACAATAGCCGATGCTGCCAGATTCAACACAGCCATAGGAGATGCCTTCTTCTGCGTAAATCTTCTACTATTTCTTTCACGCCAAATGAAATAAACCAAGCAACAAATCACTAAAAAACTGAAATTCCTATCATTGGAGTTAAACCTCTGAATTTCATCAAAAAACTCAAAAATCTGTAAGATAGTAGGCCTCAGCAAAAGATTTCCAGCATCAGGAATCAGAGTAATCAGCACTTCAAAAGAAAGGTCACATTGAAAAAATAAATGTGAAATGCTTTCTTCTTCTTTTTCACAAAGAGGACAAATCGGATTGATATAGATGTTAC
>NW_021396851.1:0-245 GCF_001605985.2 Dendrobium catenatum | reverse complement strand
CTATATTTTATGTCTACTAAACCATATATAGGATGAACTCTTATATCTCTATTCTATACTTGATCATACCATTAACAGTTAAACAAGCATATAAAGTTCTCATCTTCGTCTGGGTACTCCAGGTCAAGAACCTATGATAGAAGGTTATATGGTGTTAATATAACTGAACAATAAGAGTACGGTGTAGCTGCTTGACTATATGTGGTAAAACTATCGGCACATAATCCTAATCTTATATTACGGGA
>NW_021396850.1:0-312 GCF_001605985.2 Dendrobium catenatum | reverse complement strand
AGAAAGTTGTCGTCCATAATCCTGGAAGAAGAACTCTCAGAAACTCTACCACGCTTGCAAGAACTGACCATTCCTAGGTTGAGAAGGATTCAAGGAGGATGTTGAAATGAATGAAAAAAAATTCTAAAGCCCTCCTATTTAAAAAAAAAAAGACCTTTATATAGTATGAAAATGAATTCATATGCACGATCTTCATGAAAAACCAGAAACAAAACTTTTGATATATGATTCATGTCCAAATCAAATAAAGAAAAAATATAAAACCAAAATCTAAAACACACACAAACAAAATATTAACAAATAAAAATAGTA
>NW_021396849.1:0-316 GCF_001605985.2 Dendrobium catenatum | reverse complement strand
TAAGTTTTTGATTAAAATCAAGAGGTAACTTTCTCATTTTAAGATTTTTTTTCACTAGATCAGGGAACATTTTTCTCTTTTGTTTGTTTTATTTTTTTGTTTGTGCCTCCTCTCTTTTAGATAATGTCAAAAGGGGAGAACGTATTGTTGAATTTGTATCCTTTTTCTTTTCTTTTCAAAAAATTTTTGAAAGGGTTTATTCTAGTGAGAGGGAGTTAAGGAGAAATTACTTTTTTTGAAAATTCAAAATTGAATTATTTGCCATCATCAAAAAGGGGGAGATTGTTGCGGATCAATGGTTTATGATTTTCATGTA
>NW_021396848.1:0-299 GCF_001605985.2 Dendrobium catenatum | reverse complement strand
TTGACTTCCTTATTTAATCCACGCCTAGTTCTAACACGTACCCTCACTAGGTTCACCTATGATCAATTCTCTTGGGTGGTTTTTAGAAAATCTTAAATCTCTAGGCAAAGGGTTTTCTCTTTACAAATTTTTTTCTACATTTTCTTCCAAATTTAATCTATCAATCTTTTGGGAGTTTTTCTCAATCTCTTCTTCAATAACTTTTGGCTCTTCCAAATTTCCAAATTCATCAAATACAACATGTGTAGTTTCTTCAATGACTAAAGTTCTTTTGATGAATACCCTATAAGATTTTCCAA
>NW_021396847.1:0-344 GCF_001605985.2 Dendrobium catenatum | reverse complement strand
CTTTTATATTATATTTATTTTTTAAAATAAATTTTATTATTATTACATGAATATTGAAATAAAGTTTAGGGTTTAAGATAGTTTTATTTTTTTAGGCCTGTTGTAATCAAATTTGATTAGAATAACATTCAAATAAGGTTCAGACAAAGATTGGTTATATTTCAAGAAAGAAATTAATCAAATTCTCCTATTCTTGATGTATTTTTCTACCATGGTGATTCATGCTTGTGAATGATGGTTCTTAGGCAGAGTTCCAAAAGAACATTTCTTTATTTGTGGGTAGATGTTTTCTTGGAGTTGAGGTTGGTGAACATGAATAAGAGTATTCGCCGTGGATTAGGTTG
>NW_021396846.1:0-913 GCF_001605985.2 Dendrobium catenatum | reverse complement strand
TTGGGAGTTATTTTCTATCTCATCCTCTTCCATATTTGGCTCTTCCAAAATTTCATATTTATCAAATACTATATATATGGTCTCCTCAACTACCAAGGTTCTTTTGTTAAATAATCTATAAGATTTTCCAATACTAGAGTAGTCAAGAAAATTTCCTTAACTGATTTTGGATCAAATTTTCCTAAAGAAGTTTTTTATTTTTATGTTTGAACACATTACATCCAAAAATATGCAAATGTGATAAATTGGGTGCTCTCCCTTTAAGAAGCTCATAGGGTGTTTTATTCAATTTTGACCTGATGTTCACCCTATTCAAAACATAACATGCAATGCTAACTGCTTCAGCCCAAAAAAGTTTAGGAAGTGAATATTCTGCAAACATGACTCAAGTGACTTCTATAAGTATTCTATTCTTTCTTTTGACTACCCCATTCTACTAAGGGGTTTTAGGTACAAAAAAATTGTGATTAATTCCTTTCTCTTTACAATAATCCTCAAATTTTTCATTTTCAAATTGACCATCGTGATCACTTTGGATTTTTAAAATCTTACAACCTAATTTCCTCTAAATCCAAGTCAAAAAATCTTTAAATTTCTCAAATGATTCACTCTTATGATATAAGAATTTAACCCAAGTGAATCTTGAAAAATCATCTACTATCACAAATCTGTATATCTTCCCTCCTAGAATTATAGTTCCAACCAGTCCAAAAAGATCCATATGTAATATCTCCAAAGGTTTACTAGTTCTAAGATCCTTATTGCACTGAAAAGAGGACTTCATTTATTTTCCTAATTGATATGCGTCGCGAATGTTGTCCTTAGTAAAGTCTTGTTTTAGTATAACTCTCACTAAGTTCTTTTGGGTAATTCTCCTAAGATTTTTCATGCTAGAGTGAGAAAGTATCCTATG
>NW_021396845.1:0-277 GCF_001605985.2 Dendrobium catenatum | reverse complement strand
GATCAGAAACTATCACTCGAGGCACACCGTGCAATCTTACTATCTCCTTCACATATATCTGTGCCAAACGATCCACCGGATCGGTCTGTCTGATCGGAAGAAAATGGACAGACTTCGTCAGTCGATCTACTACCACCCAAATGGCGTCGTGTCATTGTCTAGATCGAGGAAATCCCATAGCAAAATCCATCGTCACCTCCTCCCACTTCCACTCAGGGATAGGCAACGACTACAACAGTATACCTGGTCGCTGATGCTCTGCCTTCACCAACTGACA
>NW_021396844.1:0-218 GCF_001605985.2 Dendrobium catenatum | reverse complement strand
GTTAAATAAACAATTTACCTATTTTGTGTTCTCACTGTAAAATTCATGGGCATGGTTTAAATGTTTGTTATAAATTACACCCGCACCTCCGGAAAGAAAAGGATTCTTCTGAACCTTCGCATAAAAAGTTATTTACCTTCTATTGAACTGGATAATGTTACTCTTTATCCTGATGGTAATGGGGTATTGTTCATAAAGTGCAAGATCCAATTAATGAA
>NW_021396843.1:0-266 GCF_001605985.2 Dendrobium catenatum | reverse complement strand
TTAAGCTTGAGGTGAAAATCAAGTTTAAACTTAAGGTAGAAATTTTATTCGAAATCAAAGTTTGATTTGAATTTTAACTTGAGATTATATTTGGATGGATCTCCTTTAAATTTTGAAACTCAAGACATTGAATTTCACTCAAATGTAGAGGTTTACAAAATTATAGGAGAATCCTTAGAAATTAGGTCTAACTCTTTCACCCCACCAAAGGATTTGGGGGTAAAATGTCAAAGCCTAGATCTGACAAGAGAAATTTGGAATTGCAT
>NW_021396842.1:0-249 GCF_001605985.2 Dendrobium catenatum | reverse complement strand
TATTTCCTTAGTATTAAAAGTGCTAGTGGTAGATAACGCCTTTCGTGGCACCATGCTTATTTTAATCCAGCTTCATTTCCATTAGGTTAGGATTCTTCCTTTTCATAGGATTAGACGTATGTGTGGTGGATAACGCCCTATGTTGCACAATCCTAGTTTAATAATTATCTTTTCCTTTAAGTTAGGATTATTCCTTTCCTAAGGACTAAACATGTTAGTGGTGAACAATGCCCTTCGTGGTTCCATCCT
>NW_021396841.1:0-264 GCF_001605985.2 Dendrobium catenatum | reverse complement strand
GATCCATGCATTAATAGGACATTGGAGAGTTAAATCTGAAATAATTTCAAATTTAATATGATTGAAGGATTTCCTAAAATATATGTATGTTATTTAGGAAAAATTTTAAATTCAAATTCATTGAATTTGAATTAGAAAATTTTCCAAATAAGATAGGAGCTAATTTAGGAAACTAATTATGGTGAAATTAAATTGGAATTAAGTGATTAATTAATCAATCAATTTTGGAATTGATTAATTAATTGAATGAAAGAAGTTACCAAA
>NW_021396840.1:0-379 GCF_001605985.2 Dendrobium catenatum | reverse complement strand
ATTACAAGCATGTCATGTTTTGAAACAGTTTGGTCATCCAAATTGTGGTTTGAACCTTACAATAGTGCTTCAAGTCTTCAATTTAGACACATTTAGGCTCAGATTGAGTTGAATTTGGTGTCACTTGGTTCGTATTTTCGAGATGCTCAGTTCTATTATAGATTTATGAAATCAAAGTTCAGATGATCCCAAATTTAATTTTTGAAGTTTTCAACTTAATTTTTGCCTCGAGATTCTTGTCCGATCAAGATAATATTTTGATGATATAATAGTTGCCCTCCTATTTTTAAACGTTAAAGCTTATAGAGTCAAAAAATATATGTCATGACACTTCAAATCTATCGAATGTCAAAAAATTGCATTCCAAAAAATGTAACTT
>NW_021396839.1:0-294 GCF_001605985.2 Dendrobium catenatum | reverse complement strand
GAATTATTTTGATTATTTTAATCCGAAAATTATAAGAAAATTTTTAATATATGTTAAGGATCAATTTTGGATCAATGATTTGATGAAATTAGAGTTTTTTGATTCTTCAAAATTTTAGTATTTATTAAATCCGAAAATTTATATTGATTTAATTAAATATTCATTAAGTTTGGTATGAAATGATTAAGGGAAAATAAAGATTTAGACTTAAGAATATAATAATTAGTTTTATAACACGTCTCTTTTGTAAATCCTTCTTAGGTAGTGATTATTGAAGGGTGGAGTGCAAAACTT
>NW_021396838.1:0-1453 GCF_001605985.2 Dendrobium catenatum | reverse complement strand
GTTCGCCGGCGGGATCGCCCGGATCAAGCCGGAGAAGCTCTGTGGTCTTGGATACGAGCGGGAAGTTGAAGACGAAATCCCAGTCGTTGATCTTGATCAACGGCTCGGATTAGATCCTGCAGTATCGGAGCGACTTCGATCCTAGCCATTCGATCGGCCATCCGACGGCTGTGGTTAATCCGACCATTAATGATTAGCGCCAATCATTGCCTAGCGAATCAGCGCGAGCCACGTGGTAACGGATGCTGACTGTGTAATTGCCGGATTAATAAATCCAGAAATTTAAGGGAACTTCAAAAATTCATAACTCCCTGCACTTTTGTTTAAATTAGGTGTTCATAGGCTCATTGGAAAGGTCTCAAGGACCTCTACCAAAGCCCTATGGTTCCAGACCCTGGTTAGGTCAGTCTTAGGTTTAATTTCAATTTGAGCATTTTATAAATTTCTTTAATTACTTTTTAAATACATGTCCACCAGGTTTGGAATTTTGGGGGATTTAAATTGGGCATGTTTCTGATATGTCCAAATTTTATCTCCCCATTTTAAGTTGTTTAAGGGAATTTTCCCTATTTTTTTTAAGTTTAAGGGTCATGGTTTGACCCTTAAATTCAAAAGGGGATATAGACCTATCCAATGGGTTTTAGGGTGTGATCTTTGGTGTGTTGATGATTTGTAGGATGAGGAGTGTAGAGCCACTGATTTTGCCCGAATCCAAGCCTAGGATAGACCCCCATAGTGATTTGAAGGTGACTTAGAGCTCACCTTGGGTGGTTTGGTTAACCACCTTAGAGTGCTCCATTTGAGGTCAAATTTGGTGGGTTTAGTCCTTAGTGTCAGGTGATCCTATGGCCCAAATTTCATCAAATTTGGAGTTCATTTGGTTCCCCAAGTAGGAGCCCCAAAAATCCTTATTAGAAATGGCCTGTTAACCCTAATCAATTGATAATGAACTTTTCCTATGTCCTAAAATCCATTAAAATATCCTTAATTGTCCTTAATTGACCCCTTAACCAATAAGAATTGAAACCCTCTCAAATTGATCTTTAGACTTATCTTGGCTTGGTCCTTAGGTAATTAGGGTCTAACCAACTGTAATTAAATCTTAAAAATCCCAAAAGGGTTTTAAACACTTGTTCATCTGTCCTTAGGTCATTTATGACCTTTGGAATTGTTCCCAAGGAGTTTAGGGATCATTTGGGTTCAAACCCTTAAGTAGATCCCTTAGTTGTAGTAATTTGATACTCCCTACGAATGTGTAAAATTACTAAAATTCACTGTTAATTATAGAGAATTCTTGATAAATCAACTTAGTGGATAGTGACTTCAATTAGGTTCTATCACTTCCTAGAAACATCAAACCTCCATAATCTAGCTAAAACCAAGAATTCAACATCTTAGGTGACCTTAGGTCAGAACGGGTTAAAACTTCTAAAAATCATAACTTTTGATAGGA
>NW_021396837.1:0-257 GCF_001605985.2 Dendrobium catenatum | reverse complement strand
CTGATTTTCTATAGGCGCAAGCCCCTATAGTTAATTATCCCTCCCGATCACGAGAGAGAACATTCGATTCAGGCTAGTCGTTGATCAGATACGTATAAATATGTGCTATCTAGCATATAGTAGCAGCATGAACATTGGAATTTGAAAATGTTGGAAGTTTGGGAATTTGGGAAATTCGATATTTAAAATTGAAGATTGCACCATCTTGCACTTAAAACGAATGGTGGGGGAATGGATGATAGACCCGATCAAGATCC
>NW_021396836.1:0-235 GCF_001605985.2 Dendrobium catenatum | reverse complement strand
ACTTCTCTCTGCACATTCCTCTTTCTAAATCAATTCTAACTCTCCTAATTTTAATTCTATAATCTAAAGCCTGATCGTGAAAATTTAATTATGCCCAAATATTTAATTAAATACATATATAATTTTGGAAACTATTTAGTCTTCGTTTAAATCGAGAGTGTTCTCTTAGGAGATGTAATTAACTACAGGGGCTTGCCTCTGTAGGAAGTCTAGATCCCATAATAATCTAAACTCT
>NW_021396835.1:0-454 GCF_001605985.2 Dendrobium catenatum | reverse complement strand
TAACATCTCTTATGAATTTAAATAAATTCTTGAGCCTCGCACCCCCAAGCTCCACTCGACCTCGTGTAGGGGTGTCAATTACGGGTCATAGGTAGGGTTTGGGTCGAATCCGGAACTAATCAGGCACTATATGGGTCAACTCAAATCTGACACGTTTTTGTAAACGGGTCAGTTTTTCGAACTCAAACCCGACTCGCTTCTGGTCTGGGTCAACCCGACACGACCCGAATGCGACTAAAAATTGCTAGTTTTTTAGTCAAAAAATAGGTCAATTTCATATTTTCGAGTCAAAATGGGTTTAAAATGTGTCAATTTCATGTTTACAAGTCAAAAATGGCTTTTCGGGTAAAAAAAGGTCAATTTCGGGTTTCTTGATTAACCCGAATCAAATCCGATTTTTGAAATAGGTCGATTTGTTGAACCCAAACCCGACCCGTTATCGATTCGGGTTGAC
>NW_021396834.1:0-264 GCF_001605985.2 Dendrobium catenatum | reverse complement strand
AAATTTTTAAAATAAAATTTATGCCGTTATTTTAATCCAGAGTATTCGTAAGGAATTCAATTTCCCTATGATGTAATTAACTACGAGGGCTTGCGCTCGTAGGAGATTTAGAATCCACATCAATTTTTTTTAAAAAATTAATTAATATTTCTTTTAGGGAACCAAATTTATAACAATCGTTATTGTCATTATCGAATGATTGCTAACAAATGATATTTTCTTTCTTTGGGGAGATTTATCATGTGTTAACATAAATTTGAATAT
>NW_021396833.1:0-252 GCF_001605985.2 Dendrobium catenatum | reverse complement strand
CATAATTAGAGATGGTGATTAAGTTGATATACAGCACTAGATTTAACCAGAAATTGATAAATTGTCGTTATCAAGTTCTGTTTGTAGAGTATGTTTTCTATGTTTAATAAGATTATAGAATGAAGATATTTGATTGTGATTGTAGGCTATATCTATGTCAATGTTTAGTACAAATTTTTTGTGATTTTGAACTATATAACCTGCATTTATATGAGAAGAAGCTACATATATTTCATCAAAGATGCAATATTG
>NW_021396832.1:0-214 GCF_001605985.2 Dendrobium catenatum | reverse complement strand
TATCAGGTGTGGTGGGTACAAAGATTTTACACGGCCGCAGTGTCCTCGTACGAGGGCACCTACCGTAGACGCTTTTCTCTAGCGTGGCAGGAGGCTCAGTTTTCCGTAGTTTTTCCCTAAACGTGGGAGACGCCGGGAGGCTGCCGAAATTTCGGGTGAATATGCCACTATACTCGAACATGATTTGGACTCAAAAGAATAAAGAACATTGACT
>NW_021396831.1:0-359 GCF_001605985.2 Dendrobium catenatum | reverse complement strand
TCTCTCACACACACACACACACACACACACATCAAGGAACTTTTATTTGTCTGGTGACCTGATGTAGCTCTACGTTCGGACATCACTAAAATAGTGCAATATGTTTTTACTTTTTATCGTGTGGCCCGTCAACCCGACCCGGAACGACCCCTGGATTGCTATGTTCGCGTATTGTTAGGTATTGCTCGGTATTGCTAGGTATTGCTCGGTATTGCTCGGCAATAACGTGAAATACCATTATGTGAAGACCAATACCGAGCAATACTGAGGTATTGCTAGGTATTGGTCGATTTTGCTCGATAATAACGAGAAATACCATTATGTGAAGACCAAAACCGAGCAATACCGAGTTTTGCTAA
>NW_021396830.1:0-211 GCF_001605985.2 Dendrobium catenatum | reverse complement strand
TCTGTGCGAATGCAAGAGAAAGGGAGAGGAGCAGTTCGCAACTGTAAGAGAGTGGGAGCAGTTCAAAACTGTAACAGAGTGGGAGGGGAGGTTGCAAAATGCTGAGAGAAGAGGGATCATGGGGAGTTGGTTAGACCGGCCAAGCTCTTTACTCAGATCAAATGAAAATTTCCAAAATAATCCTACGACTTATATTTAGGAAGATTATTAT
>NW_021396829.1:0-489 GCF_001605985.2 Dendrobium catenatum | reverse complement strand
ATGAGCATGATGTGAGGATTGAACTACTTTCTTGGATTTAGTATAAGGTAGAAAGATGATGGAATTTTTTTTTTTCAATCAAAATACATTAAGGAGATCCTTAAAAAATATGAAATAAATAAACCCAAGGTAATTAACACTCCCATGAGTTCAACAGTTCAGTTAGATAAGGACTCAAGTGGAAAATTAGTTGATCTAAAGAAATAAAAAGGAATAATTGGATCACTTATTTTTTTAATTGCTAGTAGATCCTATATTATACTTAGTGTTTATCTCAGTGCTAGAGTTCAGGCTGATCTAAAAGAATCTAACTTGACTGTTATTAAGAGAATCCTTAGATATCTCTTAGGAACTCAAAACTTGGAAATCTGGTATCCCATGCACAACACTTCCTTTAAAATCATAGGTTATTCTGATTTAGACTTTATTAAATATAGGGTTGATAGAAAAACCACTTATGGAACCTACCAATTTAGAGGATAATCTTTA
>NW_021396828.1:0-212 GCF_001605985.2 Dendrobium catenatum | reverse complement strand
TCACCCTTTGCTTTACATATTGGCCTATCTTAAAGCATGGACTATATATGAAGCCAACAATCTTTGAATCATAATATTACTTTTTTTATAACTAAACTTAATATATCAAGATGGAAGTATGTATTACTTATCAATAATTACTTTAAGAGGTGTCCTTGAATAAAATTAATCCCACAGTTTCTTGATTTAAATTGACCTAACTTCGATGATAT
>NW_021396827.1:0-300 GCF_001605985.2 Dendrobium catenatum | reverse complement strand
CAAGTGAATAAAAATAAACACAAACTATATGAAAATTTTTCATTTAAAAAATTAAAATTGTTTTAACTCTAATAAAATTTTACTATTAATTTTTTTAATTTAATTTAAAATTCACAAATTAAATTGGAATCCTAATATTAAAACTGAAACATTTTTTTGAAAAAGTGATAAAAATACTAAAAAAATTTATTGGTAAATGATTTTTAGCTTGTTGTAAATACAATGTAGTAGATTTTAGCTTTTATTTGCAATACAACTACCGAGAGAGAGAGAGAAGATTCATGGATGAGATAACTCAAC
>NW_021396826.1:0-280 GCF_001605985.2 Dendrobium catenatum | reverse complement strand
TCCTAAGACATATGTGACTTTGAGAATGTGTCTTCTCTTTTTTTACTTCTTCATCGTTCAACGAGCTCCTTGAATCCGTCGGGTCCGAATATCTAAATGAAAAGATCCCCATCGATAGGGGTGTTATTTTTTCACTTTGGATATTTGAAAGTATCCAAATATAAATCTTCAAATGAAAAGGGACTCTCCCCTAAGAGATGCCACCCTTCTCTATAAATTTCAGATTGAATTCAAATCCCATGCCAACTAGTCACTTTAAAGAATTACAACTCTTAGATAC
>NW_021396825.1:0-348 GCF_001605985.2 Dendrobium catenatum | reverse complement strand
TAGTCTTCAAAATAGTATTAAAAAGTTTAGTAAGCCAAAATGTTGTGGAACAATTTCATCATCTAAAAGAAAAAAAAAGCCTGATTCATTATTTTGTATGTTTCAAATGGGTAGGCGTGTAGATTTTAAGGGCATTATTGTCCTTTGCATCACTGCCTTTAGAAAGTATATTCCAGCACCTATTTCAAAACTATTGTCAAAAATTAACTTCTCACCATTGATTTGAACATGTAGTTTTTCATATAGCATGTCAAAAATAGCCATCCAAACAGCTACCTGCTTTCAAGAAGCAATTTTTTGTATAGAAAAGTTGAAATAAATGAGCCTCAGTAGATACACTAAGCTGCA
>NW_021396824.1:0-238 GCF_001605985.2 Dendrobium catenatum | reverse complement strand
GCTAGTCGTCTCAGTGTTATAGTAGCAATTATTTCAACCTGTACTCAAGATTTTGAGTCTTTCAAAATGATCGTTTAATGGTTAAAAACTCTGAATTTTCTAAAATGATCGTTTGACAAATTTATTTAGCATTCAATAGAGTTTTAAAATTATATTTATTGCTTGCTTATGCTAATCATTGTTGTTCTATTTTTATTTTTGTGTTCTGTGCAAGTCTCTGCATTTTGAAAGTGCGGGG
>NW_021396823.1:0-698 GCF_001605985.2 Dendrobium catenatum | reverse complement strand
TCTATTAACGAAATGAATAAATAAATATAAATTTTAAACAAAAAATACACAAAACTTACCCATAATGGCGAAATCCGGTGGCGAACAGTGAGCTTGCGACGAGATCAGCGAGGGTAAACAGAACGGGCACGGGGAGAAGGGCTTCGGCCTTTCATTTTAAAAAAGGCAACGGGCGACTTAGGTTAATTGTAAATCGCCGAGTGAACGGGCGATTATGCCTTCACTCGACGATTATGCCTACTTTTAAATTAAAAAAAAACAATGCTTAATCCCGTAATTAAGGCTCTAATCATGCTTAGTCCTAAAAATTGCCCTTTTGCATTACTTTATTTTATCTAAAAATACAGTTTCTATATATTATCGAGGGTGTCAATATTTGATACAACTTGAAATTAATTTGATCCGAATCCAACTCAAAAATCTCGAACATGAACTGGATTTTGACCAATTTGTAAAACCATGTTAGGTTCGGGTTGACCCGAAAATCTGAAATCAACCCGATTTGACTCGTTTTTAATTGATTTAGGAGGATTTTAGAATATTGTTATGAAATTAGTAAATATTATTTTCAAAAAATAATAAACCATGTTTCCCAAATTGAATTAAGCTTGATTTTTTTAAAAAAAAATTGATTGAAGTAAATCTTACCTTAATTCTATTTAGGTTTAAATAAATCAAAATAAATAAAAATATTTTAG
>NW_021396822.1:0-692 GCF_001605985.2 Dendrobium catenatum | reverse complement strand
AAATACATACTCTTTTACATACTATTCTACCCAATCTTGAGTCTTCAGTAGTCTTGAGATATGTGTATCTTACCTGAAATGTTAGTTCTCATAGACAAAAGAAATATCTAAAATATTTAGTGAGAAAAGCAACAATTCAATCAATAATATTTGTCATAATTAAAATTACAGACTAGGGATCCTGGATTGCAACAATAACTTCTCATCATAAAAGTTGTTAAAAAACAATTATAAAGTTGTTACCAAATGGAAATATAATAGCCATTTCACAAGAAACAGTTGCCTCAAATTGACCCTTAGAGAAAAAAAAATAACAACTACAATTACATCCAAACTTTGTACAGGAAGATAATGAAGTGCTTGGTTGGTGCACCTACCCATATAGAATAGCAAAAATTTCATCCCTTAAAGGATTCATAATTAAAACATATTCTACAAGGCTAGCAAAAGAAGAAAAGTAAAGAGTGAGGAAAAAGGGAAAAAAATGGCAATTTTTTAGAGTCTAATTAAATGTTAATTTTTTTCTTATTTTAGGGATTACTGTAATGAAATAAGAAGAACAATGAGAAAAAGATAGATAAGAAGATGATTAAGAAGAATGAGAAGAAGAAGAAGAGGAAGAAGGGAAAGAGACCCACAATAAAGAAGGGCTAGCTGTTAAGATAGTTGCTATTTGCATGCTTTACATTTTT
>NW_021396821.1:0-484 GCF_001605985.2 Dendrobium catenatum | reverse complement strand
TGACTACCGCTCCAACGACTACTACCCGAGGCTTCTTTCTTCTTATGGTGGCATCGCTTGGTGTATTGGCTTTGCTTCTCCTTCAAACCTTACCACTTTAAAGAGAGAGATTCATGGAACTCAAGGTGAAAACATTGCTTTGTTAATCGGTGGATTATGTTGAACTACTCATTTCATTACTTTATTTTGGTTGTTGTTTTAAAGGATTCTTTAACTTCAGTTTGTGATTGATTGCCTACGCATAGCTTTCTTCTTAAGATCCTCTTTGAATCTACTTGGGTGAAACATTTAAGTTAAAATTTATCGTTACTTAATCAATCACTTATCAATACTCGCAATCAATTCCTAGTTTCACATCAGATATCCCCATCATTCTCCCGGGGTGGGAGAAAACTAGACCTTGTCGAGTTTGCTGTAAGTGAACTGTTGTATCGCTCCAACAAATCTGGGTCGATCCTCTGCAACTCCTCACGCTCAAGCCTTG
>NW_021396820.1:0-356 GCF_001605985.2 Dendrobium catenatum | reverse complement strand
AGTGGGCTCATTTTATGCCTCTTGTCAATTTGAGTGGCGCTTTGCGCATCTTTTTATAGATTTTGTTTTAAAAAAAATTTGGCGTCTTTGCGCTTCTTTTGTTGGCATCATTGGACAAAAATTTTTATTTTTGCAAGCTACATTTTTTTTTATGATCTCTTAAACAAAAACTTAGTTGTGAATATATCTTCTCAGATATTAGAGCATAGGAGCTCTCTCTCTAACATAAGGAAGATTTACCACGAACAGAATTAATAATCAAAGATAAGAGTAACGAAGGATCTTGATGTGACAAAGAGATTTTAAACATTATAAATATAAGATAGATTTGCTTAAGCAAGCTTAAGAAAAGATCT
>NW_021396819.1:0-370 GCF_001605985.2 Dendrobium catenatum | reverse complement strand
ACTTTAAGATTTCAACTTTTTTTCGGACAACTTTCATATTGCTTCTTAAAGCAGCTTTTTAGCACAAAAAAGTTAGAATTTTGTACTAAAAAACTGCTTTAACAAGCATTAAGAAAACCATCCCAAATGAAGCCTTCATTTGAGACATCTTTCTAATTGTTTTTTTAAAGCAGCTTTTTAGTATAATTTTTTTTTAACTTTAAATTTTTGTATTTAAAATATGATTTAGAAAGTATTAAGAAATTTATTCCAAACTAAACCTAAATTTGGCCCTAATAAAGTTGATTTTTGATGATGTGTAAGCCTAGGCTCCTTTTACAATGCTAAAATTGTTTATAAAATATTTAAGATGTATAATTAGTTAAATACT
>NW_021396818.1:0-1031 GCF_001605985.2 Dendrobium catenatum | reverse complement strand
GAGACGAATCCAACAAGCCCAAGATCACCAATTTCCGACATCATTAAGACCTTCAAATATCTGACGAACGGTCCACGATCAAGAGATTCAATATCGTCCGTCCATCCAACCACTCCCCATTTACCATTGATCTCTCACCTATTTAAGGGCCGTGCCACTCCATAAATCTATAAATAGACCCCTCCTTTCTCTTGAAAGGGGAGCTCCAAGAAAGAAGAGAAGAAGGAAGAAGAGAAGGAAGAAGCTCCTCCTCGATCACCACCGGACTTCTGCCGGACCACCACTTGAGGCCCTTACCTCCGCCGGACCACCGCTTGATGTCGTTGCTCTGCCGGACATCCACCTGAGGCCTTAAGCTTCGCCGGACCACCACTTGAGGCCCTCACCTCCGCCGGACCACCGCCTAACATCGTTGCTCTGTCGGACCACCACTTGAGGCTCTGTGCTCCAACAAACAATCACCTGAGGCCCAAAATTTTGCAGGACCACTACTTGAGGTCTAGACTTCTGTCGGGCCATCACTTGAGGCCCTGTGTTCCACCAGGCCACCACCTGAGGCCCGGATTTGTACCGGACCACCACTTGAGGCCCTGAGCTCCACCATGACACTACCTGACGCCTGGAATTCTGCTGGACCACCATCTGGAGTCCTGAACTTCTACCAAACTGCCACCTGAGGCACGGAATTCTACCGAACCACAACCTGAGACTCGGACTTCTACCGGGACACCACTTGACGTGGAGAGTTCTCCCGGAGTATTTCCCTTCTATTACGATTTTTCGGATCCATGTCTCGTGTCGATTATGGTTATTCCGACCTCCATCACTAGACAATGGTCTTTATGACCCTGATCTCCTGCCAACTACTATTTTTCAGACCCCTGTCCCTTGCTGACTACGGCCCTTCCAACCAAATAAATATGTTTATGTTGATTATTGTTACTCCCACCATTAATGTGCTTTATATGACGTACATTTGTAACATCAAGCCAATGCCTTCTCTCTAAGAAGGGCCTCATTTGTAATCGACT
>NW_021396817.1:0-414 GCF_001605985.2 Dendrobium catenatum | reverse complement strand
AATCATGTCACTACAAGAAAATCAGCCATTTCTGGCACACAAAATCCACCAGTAACATAGAAATTTTGATGGAAAGAGAAAGTTTCCATCAGATTTCCAGCAAAAATTTATGCGTCGGTTTTCAGAACAAGAAAATTAATTATTACTGGCAGCATTTTCTTACAGAAAATGGTCAATTTCTAGCATTTTGTAAATTTTTGACTGCAAATTTTTTGCCAGTAAAACACGCATAAGAAAAATATTTATGGTGGTATTTTCCTGTGGCAAATTTTTCCGATGAAAAAAGGCCACTGAAAATTATCTAAAATTTATTTAAAAAAAAAAAAGACTTGCTTCCCAGCAACCCCTTCCCTGTCCGGCTACCCACCAGGCAGCCTGCCCCCATTACCTGCCTAGCCTAAGCTGACTGCCCCT
>NW_021396816.1:0-242 GCF_001605985.2 Dendrobium catenatum | reverse complement strand
ATAAATATAGTAAAGGGGATGAGTTTTAAGCTGAGTTGTGATAGTTTCTGTTGAGTTTAGGAGTCAGAAGTTTTGAGAAAATTTTGGTGGTTTTGATTGGCTTCAACGTTTTCAATTTTTTCCACGGCTTAAGCCTAGTTTCAACAACTCCAAACCAAATCCGGTAGAAATAAAAAAAATAAGCATATTCCTGATACCTCTCGATCAAATCTATCAGTTTAAGCCGTTCCAAAGCAGAACCA
>NW_021396815.1:0-297 GCF_001605985.2 Dendrobium catenatum | reverse complement strand
TATTATTTATTAGCGAAGATATATTTATTATGAAATAAATTGCAGACTACGTTTTATATTCCGACAAAAAATTGGTAAGAACAAATCTCAAATTTATTGAATTTATTTTGATTTAATTATAATATTATATTCATCTCAAAAAAATTATTTGAGTTTTTTTTGTAACCATCATGACTTATCTATTTCCAAAATAAATAAGTAAATTGTGAGAGCCATATACATCATAACCTAGTGGTGGCTAAGCCTTTGCTTTGTGGCTATCTTTGATCCAAGAAAATACTTGCATTTGTTCTTAAC
>NW_021396814.1:0-820 GCF_001605985.2 Dendrobium catenatum | reverse complement strand
TAAGCATTATTAACTCCTTTATTTTCAAGAACTCTCCTTTACACTTCTCTTAGAATTTTATCATATGCTTTCTCTAAATCAATAAATATCATATGTAGATCCTCCTTATTCTCTCTATATTTTTCCATCAAATCTCTCAATAAATGTATGGCTTCCAAAGTAGACCTACCCGGCATGAATCCTTATTAAAATTACGACTGAATTGATAATAATTTCTAATTCAAAATCAATATAAAGAAAGTAGTAAAGTGGAGTTCAAGCTTTTTAAAAAAATCAAATGGCGATTTAAATATAATTGATTATTTTGTTGTGTTTTTAATTTGTTGCTTTATTTTATATTACATTGAATCTAATATTAATTAATATGATAAGTTAAAAAAATGTTATAATTAGAGAAGGTTTAGAAGATGACATGAGACGGAATTCAATGATGATATAATTATTACATGCGAGGGATGTTATGAAGAATATGTAAGTAAAAATGAGGCTGTTGTGGATCCTAATCTTTATAATATATTAAAGTGTTTACTTTGAATCTCATTTCAAACTTCCATTATATAATAACATTTAATATTGAGATTTATAGACATTCTGATTATTTAATTGAAAAAAAATATTGAGATTTGTAGTTTATATCTTTATGACGGTGTTGACCCTTACAGCAAAACAAAAAAAAAAGAAAAAAATCAAATCTTACCTACTCCCTGCAGCCCCACGTCGCGCGACATCCTCCCACGTCGCTGGCACGCCGAAGCCGCATCTCCCACGTCGTCTATACGACGTGAATGCGTCGTTAAATAGTCGAAGGGAGGCTTCGTTC
>NW_021396813.1:0-272 GCF_001605985.2 Dendrobium catenatum | reverse complement strand
GCTTCGCCTCTTTCTCTTCCATTCACACCTTCCTGCTCACCCCCTCAAGTGTTCCTTCAGCTCTTCATGGTTGGTCGACTCCGCTCCTTCGACGACTTCCCTTCCTCTAGGATCGGAAGTTACGACACATTGGTCGGAAGCAACAACGTGAGCTCGCTAGCCGTGAGGGTAACTTTCTCCCTCTCGAGTGCTTCTTCGGCCCTCGTTGCTGTTCGACTTCGTAGCTTCGACGACTTTCCCTTCCTCTAGGATCGGAAGTTACGACACATTGG
>NW_021396812.1:0-308 GCF_001605985.2 Dendrobium catenatum | reverse complement strand
TCGGAGCCATCTCCTTACCAGACTCCTTATCTTCCAGAACATTTCTTTCACCAGCATCCAAAGAAGAGATGTGCATAGCAGGGGACGGTTCCACCTGAATAACGTTTTCTTCCACCATATTATTCACAATAGGCACATACACTTTGTTATTCTCGGTAGATCCAGGTCCCCCGCTCGGTTGCGCAGAAGTTTTCTTCAAATCCGGATTAAGTTTAAAACATTCAGCGATGGCATGACCATGAATTTTACAGTGATTACAAAAGTCAGGAATTTTCTCAAATTCAACTTTTTGCATATATCCATAAGCT
>NW_021396811.1:0-558 GCF_001605985.2 Dendrobium catenatum | reverse complement strand
TCGCATTCCGTTCGGATGTTATGGAGAAAGACGGCGTCGAAGTCGTTGCCGAAACTCGAAGGAAACACTGCAACCATGTAGTTGAAGAGTGGGCAACCCAAGTCGGAAACAGTGGCCATTATATTTAGACCCTGATTTTGATCTTCAGTGCTGAGCAGAGAGATTTCAAGGAATTGACCTCCGAGTTCGAATACGAGGACGGTTCTGCGTCCGGGCGTACTGAGAGATCTGTAAGCGGATGCGGCAAGAACCGACCTTTGGATGAAATGGACAATGCGAACTCCTGCGGCGGCGGCGACGGCGGAGAGTTGTGATTGATATCGGTTGGGGTTGCTGCTGGCGGGGATTAAGACGACAATGTTTTGGACTCCTAGTCCGTGGAGGCGTTCGAAGTCGGCTATCTGGCTCTGGAAATGAGATGTGAGGATTTGATGGGCGGAAAGGTATGTTGGCTCGTTATTGTCTATGGAGACCCAGAAGCGGGAAATGCCGTCGGACCCGACATGTCGCTGGAAAGGGGAGTAGTGGCGCTGCAACCAGGCTTCGCCGGCAGCTGAG
>NW_021396810.1:0-564 GCF_001605985.2 Dendrobium catenatum | reverse complement strand
ATTTTGCAGTCAGCATCGCTACCATCGGGCTTCTTCCCGACAACTGACCGTCGCTGGACTTCCACCCATTTGTTGGAGGCTGGCAAATCTCCTCCCAATTTCCAACCATCACCGAAATTCCACTTGTTCATTGTCATCAGATCTCTTTCCGACAACCGATCGTGGTCGAACTTCTACACGTTCGTTGGTAGCCATCAAAACTCTTCCTGACCTATGACCATCACCGTATTTTTGCCTATTCATTGGTAGTTTCCAGATCTCTTTCCGTTCACAGACCGTCGTCGTACTTCCGCTCGTTCGTTAGTAGTCGACAGATCTCTTTTCGACCACCGATTGTTGTCAAACTTCCACCAATTCATTGGATATCATCATATATCTTCCCAACTATTGACTGTCCCCAGTCTTTCGTTTGTCTTCTAAATATCACTATTCAACCACACAAACCTCTGCTTAATATTTTCCCAACTATTATTGCTATACTTTTAATATATGTCATGCAATCAAATCAAGAGTATTCATCTGAAGTCTGGTCAATTATCCAATACATTGTATTCTCATCATCGT
>NW_021396809.1:0-349 GCF_001605985.2 Dendrobium catenatum | reverse complement strand
CACATAAATTAAAGTGTAGAATTAAAATGCGAAAAGGTAATAAGAAAGAACACACCAAATTTTATAGTGGTTTGATCAACTTGACCTACATCCACTCCCCGGAGCCTCTCCTCCAGGTATTTCACTAAACTTAGTGTCTCTCCTTTTTCCCCCACAACAAAGTGGAGAAGCCCGTATAAAAATTCCTTTCCACTAACCTCGGTGAGGTAGAGAACCCAACTCTGTTTGCTTCCTCCTGAATTAGGCAGAGAATCCAACTCCTTTTGCTTCCTCCTGAAGCAGGCAGAGAACCTAACTCCTTTTGCTTCCTCCTAAAGAAGACAGAGAACCTCGATCAGTTGCTGAAGTA
>NW_021396808.1:0-327 GCF_001605985.2 Dendrobium catenatum | reverse complement strand
ATGTGGTGGCATGGGAAATTAGAAAACAATGGAATAAGCTGGGAAAATTCCATTTTACAACAATTGGTGAAGGATGGTTTTTATGCTCTTTTGATGATCTTGACTCAATGGAGGCTGTGCTTTCAGGGGGACCCTGGTTCGTCAATGACCATATAATAGGGATGGAAAAATGGAATCCTGATTTCTCAACATCAAAAGGTTTGACCTCACCAATCTGGATCAGAATGCCAAACCTTCCTTTACAGTGCTGGGATGAAAATAATATTTCTATTATTGCTTCCAGGATAGGCATTCCGCTTATGTTAGATGGTAATTTATTCCAGTGGG
>NW_021396807.1:0-278 GCF_001605985.2 Dendrobium catenatum | reverse complement strand
GAATGGATATAGATATTGCATTGATAGCATGGACATGAATAGTATAGAATCATTGATATTGTTGCCTATAGATTTATTGATTTTTATATAGATTTATTGCTGTTACTGACTCTGCACCGTATTGTCTGCTACATGGATTTACTGTTATTGAGATTCATTATACTACTTTCCTCGTCTGATTTCATTGAATAGATTAATTTGATTTGATAGCGATTGATGTAACGGATTGATTGATTCGACGACTTGATTGGTGTACGGATTTCTTCGCGATTTAGTTG
>NW_021396806.1:0-229 GCF_001605985.2 Dendrobium catenatum | reverse complement strand
CACATCTCTCGTATCCGGTAATGGATATTTTTGCCCATACCTCTCTTTGTTTCATACTCACCCTCGCTGTCTCTATTGACCTCATTTTTGTATGAGGTCTCTAATGGGATGCTGAAACTATCTCAAACTCAAATCAATCTAAAATCAAATCAATCCAAACTCAAGCCAATCCAAACCCCAGTCAATTCTAGACTCAGATCTCAGGTCCTAAGGCTTAGTCCTAAAGACC
>NW_021396805.1:0-293 GCF_001605985.2 Dendrobium catenatum | reverse complement strand
TAGTCCATTTTCACTTGGATTATTAATGATTTTATTGCTTAGTTATTAATGAATTATGGCACACTAACATTAGGCTAACATCACTATGTTTTATATGTTTCATGTTTCTACCCTAAAGGGAATATGCATCCTAAGTATCTATTTTCTATGACCTAGTCCTTAGTTTTTATCCTTAGATGTCACTAGTGTTATACAAAATAAAGATGTTTTTTCTAACCCTTTGTACATATATGCATGTGTAAATGGGTTTAGGGATCTATAATGAGATAAGAAAATAAGTTAATCTAAGAATT
>NW_021396804.1:0-244 GCF_001605985.2 Dendrobium catenatum | reverse complement strand
AAAAAGCTGCAATAGAAAGCATTAATAAAAGAAAATTGTCAGCTTTGTTTGGGACGACTTTTTTATTGTTTTATGAAGCGATTTTTTAGTTCAAATTTTTTTTTACTAGAAAGCTATTTCATAAACAAGTAAGAAAACAACTTTTTAATCTTAAAATTTCAAATTAAAAAAAAAATTATATTAAAAAATATTTTTGAGAGCAGTAATAAAGCTTATTTGTTTATTCAAATAAAGAGGTTCAAGA
>NW_021396803.1:0-249 GCF_001605985.2 Dendrobium catenatum | reverse complement strand
TTAAAATCACTAGACACAACTTTCATATTAATTTGATCCCAAAAAAAAAAATGGATATTGCATGACACATTATTCTCCTTCACCTCAAAGTGCATCGTGTACGTAGTGTCATACTCTATATGTTTGCACACATGATACTCTCCCTACACCTTATAGGGGAGTCTTACACATCTGAAATAAATATAACAAACAAGTATAGTAAAAAATTAAAGTTCGAAGTGCATATATGATTTAAAAAAATAAAAAACC
>NW_021396802.1:0-222 GCF_001605985.2 Dendrobium catenatum | reverse complement strand
ATATCAAAAAGGAGGGAACAAAAGACAAATAGCAAATGAATTTTATTTTTTTTTTAACCAAGGCATGAAAATGATATAGTATTCCATGTGATTGATTTAAAAAAGTTGTGAGTTAATGAGTTACCAATCTCATTAATCCATAGAATAGTAAAATATCCGTTCATGGTTTACCCTTAGCTCAAACGTTTTCTTAGTGTAGAATTGTCTTTTGAAATTAATGAG
>NW_021396801.1:0-293 GCF_001605985.2 Dendrobium catenatum | reverse complement strand
ACATGTAAATATGTTTTAAATTCTACTTAATAAAGATGGTTTGCTAGCAAGATCAGACATCTAATGCGAACACATTTGAATCAATTATTATTTATTTATGTTTTTTTTTGTTGTTGTTTTGTTTTATGATTCAGTGCATTGTATTATTTTTAAATCTTGACTAAAGTAATCATACAAAAATTGCTTAAGAAATAGCAATGAAAAAACTTGGTTGAGATTATTAGAAGGAATGAATAAGAAAGTCAATAAAAATTCTTTAACAAAAATATCATTTTCATTTCCTCGCTTTGAAT
>NW_021396800.1:0-290 GCF_001605985.2 Dendrobium catenatum | reverse complement strand
CATAGTGCGATTGAGATCTAGATTGGGTGTCGAAGTCCGCACACTTCTTTACAGCCTCCTATGGTGAACAATCAAGTCAGAGGATCCTTTAGGGGTGCTCCATCTTGGTGCATGCATTGGTATCCCTACTAGGCATCTTGAATCATCTTTGTCAACGTTTATTATTTCTACATAAGATCAAAGCGACCTGTGTAATTCTGGTTTTTTAGGTTCATATTTAGGGTTGGCTTGTTCATTAAGATGTGCTCGTCTTGTAGACATTGACATCAATCCACGTACATTGCACCTTT
>NW_021396799.1:0-238 GCF_001605985.2 Dendrobium catenatum | reverse complement strand
GAAGCCAAAATATGATTTATTTTGGACTTGTGTTGACTCCCCCTTTGTCTACATCAATTACTCAATTGGTCACCCGCTCATGTTGTTGCTTGCCCGCTATCCATTTGGTCGCTCACGCTTTGGTAAGGTCGGCTTTTGGATTCCCTGTGCTTGTTGTTTTTCATGCCTTGGCTCCTTGGATTCCACGGCTGGCTGTTTCCATGCCATGGCTCCTTGGTTTCCCCGGTTGGCTGCTGGT
>NW_021396798.1:0-367 GCF_001605985.2 Dendrobium catenatum | reverse complement strand
ATAGAGCATGTTACATGATTGGACTTTGAAGAATCCAATGGCATGAGGGTCGTTCTTAATATATTGTTGGTATGTTTGTTTGGTAGGACCATAGTTGAGGATGGTGGTCGGAGGGATTGAAGTCAGGCGATGATGGTCGTAGGGACTGTAGTCGGCTAATGATGGTCAGAGGGATCGTAGTCGTGTGATGGTGGTTGGAGGGACCATAGTCATGCGATAGAGGTTGGAGGGATCGTCATTGGGCTAAGGTGGCTAGAGGAATCATAGTAATTGATGTTAAAGGGACTGTGGTCGAGCAACTATGGTCTCAAGACTGTAGTCGGCGGGCGCTAGGTCGGAAGAACTGTAGTCGAGTGATGGTAGTATG
>NW_021396797.1:0-349 GCF_001605985.2 Dendrobium catenatum | reverse complement strand
TTCACTAAAGTTAAATTCTTGGTTTTAAATTTTAAAGGAGGGTAAATTTGTTTTTACTACTGATCTTCGTGCCAATTGAAAGGAGAGTCAAGGAGAGAGTATGAGAGAGTGTTTGAAGGAGAATTCTTACTACTGGAGCGTGAAGATTGCACTTGGTACTGAAAGGTAAGAGTTTCTACTTTTGGTTTTTTATTACTTCACTCTTCTCTCTCTTCCTTTTAGATTTCTTGTGGAAAAGATCTATCAAGGAGATCTGGTTCTTTGCCGACACTTAGAGAGTGTGAACAGCCGAAGGGTCCTCTGCCCACACTAGGAGAGTGTGAACAGCCGATGGGTTCTCTGCCCACAT
>NW_021396796.1:0-1367 GCF_001605985.2 Dendrobium catenatum | reverse complement strand
AAATAATAAAATATTGGATATAATATTTGAATAAATATATTATTTTTTATTGAAGAATGTAAATCACATATCTTTTGTGATGAAATTTTAAATTGTGATGTGATTCAAAACATATGCTTCCCTAAATCTCTGTCTAGCTTATAAGGGTGAAAAGGATATCTATTGACCTCCTACAATTTTATCATCTCCATAAGAACCTAGCATGTTTTACATACTATGTCTTGCTATGCAAACATACTATTCCAATATTCTTAGTTGTTATTGCATTCCTCCATCGAGGCTATACAAAAAACAAGGTTGTTAACTGGCATTGTGGTGCTTGAAAGGTTGGTGTTGTTGCTCCTAAATAATAAACTAATGTCACTACGCTATTATTTTGGCTTTGATGCAGTGCTTTTTGATGTTGATCAGTTACTTAGTAAATAGTCATATTGTTTTATTAATAGGTCATGTCCTTAGGTAGTTACAGCTTCCATGCTGCAGTGCTACTGAATTCCAAAAGATGCTGCCCCAAAATGGAAATTTGGTTCTGAGGCATGATAGATTGTGTAGCTTTAGTGCTTGAAGATAGTAAGTTGGGCATTGTGAAGATGATTCTTTTATCATTGCGACACTATCCAATAGAGAATTTGGAACCACAAGTAGATATTATTGCACTCTGGAGATGCCTTCGATGGTGCTTCAATGTTATTTTGACCAACAACATGGCGCTAGATGATGCTTAGAATTCTGGCCTTTTTTGTATTTTTCTTGCACAACACAACTAAATAATATATTTTCACTAAAAATATAACACATAAAATAAGACATAATTTACACTAATCACCTCTCTAAAAAACCCAAAACATTATTATAACTAATATTATTAAATTTATTGTTAATATAAATGAAAGGTTCAAGTTTACTATTGCCCTATATGTTTTTCTATGAGTACAATCAAGGCATATGTTTTTGTACTTTCTTGTATAAGATTTGAGATTTAGAATTATTTGCACTCATTAGTGTATTCATTCAAAATTCTTAGAGCTGGGGTGAGAAGGTTGAAAGAAAATTCTTCTAAAGAATTCACACTACACTAAAATTTCTTTCAAATCCTTTATATTGTATGATACAAATGAATATTAGAAAAAACTAGTCAGATCTTAGCCCTATCTTCTTTTGTTTGTGTTAGGCTTTCATCACCTAGTTTTGTATATCATTTTTCGTGATAATGATTTACATTAACATATTAAAATTAAAATACTCTAAAATTTATTGAGCGATTAATAAAATCATTTTGAGTTTATTTGGGCTTCAATTCAATCCAACCAAGTCACTTTCAACTTCGATTTAGCACTTCAAAGATATATCCCTATACAAAAAATTGA
>NW_021396795.1:0-1161 GCF_001605985.2 Dendrobium catenatum | reverse complement strand
TTTTGCAACATTGATACTTATGTTTTCTTAGTTATTTGTCTTTAATTTTTTGTTTTGAATTTTATGATTTTTAAGTGTTTTGAATGAGTTTATTTTAGAGTCTGTGGTTTTATCTTTATTTTCTATATTTTGAATGTTTTGTTTGTTTTTCTTCAATAAAAAAATTAAACAATCCAAAAATATGTTGAAATCATCCGGGACGAAATTTTTCGTACTAGACGATATGTGTAAGATTCAGTTTGGGTGATATGAAACGTTCTGAGAGCAGTTTTAATGTTGTTCGTCTGTACGATCTTATAATTGTCCAGGATGAAATTTTTTTTCTCTCTCAAACATCGGGACGATTTAATGCAGCGGTTGAGTGGATAAGGCAGTTTTAAATGTGAAGTTCATCCGTACGAACTTTTTGTTCGTCTAGACGAACAAACGTTGTTTCATTGTAGGGGACGATTTTCAACAGACATTAAAACGAATTAACTTTTTGATCATTCGGACGAAATTTTTTTCGTCTGTACGATCGGTCAAGTCAAAAAGCCTGTACGAAGGGATGCATCGTAAATTGTGTTGATTACGAAAAGCCGTTACATTTTGGACGAATTGGATCGTCTGTATGAAATTTTTTCGTCTAGACGAACGATAAATTTTGGCCAGGTCGAACTGTTCTCATCCAGGACGAACGTATTGTTTTTCTTTAAATATGAAAGCTTTCTAACTCAACAATCACATCTCCAAACTTCCCTTTCAATCCCTTTCGATTTCAAATCGATAATGGCCTCCTCAAGCAAGAGACAAAAGGTGTTGGCAAAGAAACCTCACAGGAATGCCTCTAGAAACTTCCTGTCAAAAGCAAATGAGGAATCTTTTCCTCATTTTTCCTCTGCCAAAATAACTCCCTCTCGTATTCTGATTCAAAGCGAGATACACTTTAAGGTAATGCACCTTTTTGTCTCCACCCAGTTTCAATTCATTTTTTCTCTCGTCCACCTTTACAACAAACAAACCTTTCTCTACTTTCTAGCCAATATGAGTTTTAATTCAGACTACTCCTACATAAGTTCTTTTATTTTCAAACAAAAAGTTGAAATCACCAAGCACGACATTGGTGCCTTTTTAAACTTAAGAATTGAAGGATATAGAGCCCACACCCTAATGAGTGAAAAC
>NW_021396794.1:0-289 GCF_001605985.2 Dendrobium catenatum | reverse complement strand
TTGCCCTTGAATTTTTTGCCACTTGAATTATAAGCTCAGACCACGTCATAGTAAAAACTTGTCATCTCTCATCTTCCTCGATTTTAAGCATCAAATTAGCAATTTCTTGTGCAATTACAAATAAAGATCTATTATTGTCAGTCCACACTATTGGAGTAGTCATTATCTTCCTGCACACCTCCTCGATTTTTGCATTTTGCAATGTGTAATTGCGAATGAACTTAACCATTTCATCAAAAGCATGATAAAATAACATTGGGCTTGCTTGTACCGTAGTAGACATCATCTC
>NW_021396793.1:0-1099 GCF_001605985.2 Dendrobium catenatum | reverse complement strand
TAACTTCTTCTTGCCCTTCCATATATTAGTTTTCTCCGCAACTTTCTCCTTGTTAGGATTAGCTTTGAGATTCAAGTAATCAGATTTGATGTGTTCAGACTTCCTACATTCATAACAAATTACTTCATTAGACATTTTTATATTTTTCTGGAACTTACTTTTATTCCACTACTAACGTCTCCTTTATTTTCTTTTAAAGAAACTTCTGAATTGAATTATCATTAAGGTAATATCATCTTCATCCTCAAGTTGATAGTGATTACTTTTTGAGTCATCCACTTTCAACATGATATTTTTCACATTTCACTTATCACCTACATCAATGTCTTTGTATCACTCCTTATAATTAATTAATGATCCAAGAAGATTGTCAATAGAATAAATAGTTAGGTCTTTAGATTCAATTATGGCAGTCATCTTTGTAACATAAGCTGTAGGTAAACAACAAAGTTTTTTATTGAATTTCTCAGAATTTGTTAGTTCCATACCTAAAGCATGCAATGAAGTGACCATTTGTACAAAATGAGTATACATGTCAGTGTTTGATTCATTCGGTTTCATATAAATAAGTTCATAATCATGTAATAGAATGTTCAATCTAGAATGCTTCACTTAATTAGTTCCTTCATAAGTTATGCAATGTCTATCCTAGATTTCTTTTCTAGTTCTATAGGTTAAAACACATATATAGTCCTCATATTTAAGTGCACAAAAAAAATTGTTTAAGTATTTAACATTTAATTGAGCTAAATTTTTCTTCTTCTACTATCCAATAAGTAAATAGTATTTCTGTCCTAATGCCATCAACAAGTCTAGTGGGTCTAGTGTAACCTTCCTATACTAAAATTCACACATGAAAGTCATGTCATTGAAGAAAAGTAGACATACAAATTTTATTAAAGTCAAAAGGGATGTTATCAAATAGTGGTGGTCTAGTGATCAAATATCCTTTAGGAGTGTTACGATTTCCAAAAATAGACATGATCATTTTCAAAATGTTATGTAAACCTTAATTTTTAAATATATGATTTGATACCACTTGAAAGATCGAATAGGTTGTTAGACCTAAAGATTTGTCCCAAGGCTGATGAATAAATGA
>NW_021396792.1:0-293 GCF_001605985.2 Dendrobium catenatum | reverse complement strand
CACTTTTTTTTCAACCTAATTTATCATCTACTTGTAATGGGATCTTGCCGGTTAACACTGCGGGAAATCCTGATGAGGATCAACCTGGGGTCCTTACTCTGGTTCTGGATGTGGCTGTGACTCAGGAATGCGCTCCAGTTGCCAATAATTTCGTTGATGTTCATGTCAGTTTGTTCGAGACGCGAATTTTGGGCACTTCCTTAGACGATAGTTCTTGTCTGGATATTAGGAACCATATTAATTAGTTAGACTCTTATGATGGTGATCCTGATTCCGAATTTTCTGATGGTGGT
>NW_021396791.1:0-229 GCF_001605985.2 Dendrobium catenatum | reverse complement strand
CCCACCATCCGCTTTAAGTTCAAGATGGTGAAAATTCCAATTTTAAATATCAAATTTCTCAAATCTCTCAATCCAAATTCCAAACATATGAACCTTCAAACTCTCAATTTCCAAATCCAATTTCTACCAATACTTAAACCATTGCTGCTACTATATGCCCGATGCACGTATTTCTATACGAATCTGATCGACGACTAGCCTTAATCGAAAGTTCTCTCTCATTACCGGG
>NW_021396790.1:0-533 GCF_001605985.2 Dendrobium catenatum | reverse complement strand
TCTTTCCTCTTTGGGTATAGAAGAGGTATGATCCAAGTTTGGATTCCCAAATGGAGAAGGAATGTTTCCCAAAGGGGTATCCTTTCCTCTTTGGAATCCAAACTTTGGACCTATATATCCCAACTCAAAATTAACTTTTATAACACTTGATAATTACACAAATTACATTTATTTGAAAATGAAATCTAGACTCACCTACAGGGTTATCTTAAGCAGTTAATAAATGAAAAGAAATTATTCCCAAGCAGTTATATTTGTGAAGAAAGATAAGTAAACACACTGGCCACGCTCCTTTATTTGGGGGCTTTAGCAGCTAAAGCACCTGTGTTAGCATTTATAGCAATTAATATTTTTTATTGATTTTGCCCCCCTTTTATTGCGCTGCATGAGCGTGGCCACCTGCAGAAAGCTATGTGAACATCCAGATCGTACCAAACCTAAGGGTAATCTAATCGCCAAACACATCAATCCATCCACAGAGTGTAGGAAAAGTAAACAGACACAGCAAAGCAATTTCATCCACAACATGCAGT
>NW_021396789.1:0-325 GCF_001605985.2 Dendrobium catenatum | reverse complement strand
TGGAGTTTTAAAGTGAATTTGGAGTTTTACGAGTTTTTGGAATATTTTAATCATTTAATTAAAGGGTTGAAAAGTTAACTTTGGATTAAAGGTGTTTTCTGGAATTTTATATTTTATTAAAATACTAGACCTTACTACGATCAGTTAGAAGGTAAGTACGTTGAAAACCGATTTTTCTACATTTTATTACGAAGGTTTGAAGTTTTGAACTAGTTTTGACTACGGTTTGACCAGTTTGTTGACTTTTGAAATATTGCAGATTTCTGGAATTTAATACTTTTAATAAATACTAGACATAACATGAGTTGATGCAAGTGATTTGGGT
>NW_021396788.1:0-316 GCF_001605985.2 Dendrobium catenatum | reverse complement strand
GGCAGCTCGTGACTTTGCGCTGGTTCGCCTTTCATCGGCGGTGAGATCCTTATCGTTCGGAGATTCTATCCGATTGTATTTAACCGATCATTCTGTAATGGAGCTTTAACGTTTCTTCTATTGCTGTCCTGATTTTGCTTTTCTTTTTTCTCAAGAAAAGTTTGTGGATAATCAGGGTTTTAATGGTTCAGCGTATTTGGGTGCATTTGATTCTATGTTGAGAGATAGGGTTGGTTCTATGAATCTTTGTGATTAAAAAGCTAAATTGGATTTGCATCTTTGATTAGGTAATTGGGATTGTTTTCGAGTGGACATT
>NW_021396787.1:0-254 GCF_001605985.2 Dendrobium catenatum | reverse complement strand
TGGGCAGTTCGCGAAAAACCTCCTGGCTTCGGCTCCTCCCAGTTCGCAAGGCTCCCCGCTCTCCTCGGTTCGCAAGAATTCCCCAGGCGGAACCATCTCCCTCCATCTCATTCTCTTTGATTCGCAAGAACCATCTCCTCGGTTGGCAAGGGGCTCTAGGCGGAAACCACCTGGTTCGCACGTCTTCCCCCGCCCGTCTACTTTTGCTTTGCACGACCCCCGCACCTCTCTCTCGCCGGTCTCCGACGTCTCTC
>NW_021396786.1:0-381 GCF_001605985.2 Dendrobium catenatum | reverse complement strand
TAAATTAAAAAATAATAGAATTTTAGAAAATAAAAAATCGGTGAAGCAAATAAAAAAAATAAAAATATAGAAAATGGTGAAGCAAGATTCGGTTTCTGTTCGAAATAAAATCCAGATAATCAAGTTCCGATTTATATTGAAATCGGATAATTGAGTTCCATGTTTGCTCATTTATAATTTTTTTAATAAGATCTTTAAACCATTTTAAATTTCAAAGACACTCCTTTTTATAAAATAACCAATTTTTTAGACAAGTTTGAGTTGAGTTTTTGGGTCATGCCAAATATTGCACCCTAATGGTGGAATTTTTATTTGGTTCAGTTGACCAGATGCAAGAAGCATTCGGTCGTAGGAAAAAAAAACGCGGTACCGAGGTGTACC
>NW_021396785.1:0-249 GCF_001605985.2 Dendrobium catenatum | reverse complement strand
GCATCCACATTCAGTTTGATCCATTCAGTTGGAGGAGATTTCCAAGTTTTTTGAAACAGCAAATGCTGATTAGAAACCCAGTTTACCGAATTGAGATCTTGGCTGAATGATAAAGAAGCAAAACTAATTGCATTAGCTGCAATAGACGATAAATTATCTTCATCCGAGCTGTCTACCCTCTTGTTTCTACTCTTCCAAGAGAAAAAAATAGTAGAACAATAAACATTGGCTAAAAAAGGATTGCTGATA
>NW_021396784.1:0-354 GCF_001605985.2 Dendrobium catenatum | reverse complement strand
GAGCATGCTATTGTGTTGAAAGCAGGGGTAGCACCCACCAGCGTGCGACCCTACAGATATCCTCATGCTCAGAAAGAAGAGATTGAAAGGCTGGTAGTAGAGATGTTGGAGGCTCAGGTGATCTAGCCCAGTGTGATCCCATTTTTCAGCCCGGTACTCTTAGTGAAGAAGAAAGACAGTAGTTGGAGATTATGTGTAGACTACTGAGCCCTCAACAAGGAGACTGTGTTGGACAAGTTTCCTATTCCTGTGGTAGATGAGCTCTTGGATGAACTTGGGGGAGCCACCATCTTCTCCAAGGTGGACTTGAAATCTGATTATCATCAGATTCGGATGAGGTCGGAAGACATTCAG
>NW_021396783.1:0-228 GCF_001605985.2 Dendrobium catenatum | reverse complement strand
ATGGGAGGATTTATGAAGACAACAAGCTCATATGAAGTATATATGGACGTTACTTACGCCTGCTCGTTTGAACTTCCAACTACGCCTGCTAATTTCGACTTCCGGCGTCAAATCTCTCTACACTTTAAATGTACCATAACTGATGTAGGATTCGAACAGAACCGAGATTATTATTTAAAAATTAAATCAATCCGGTCAAATTAAATAAAAAAAATGATTGGAGTAGCG
>NW_021396782.1:0-1207 GCF_001605985.2 Dendrobium catenatum | reverse complement strand
AGAAGTCATGTGTGATGTAGAAAAGCTTGATAATTTCTAATCAATATTAGATTTTGTGGATCTATCATTAGGAATATCCACTTGAGAGGCACCTATGGTAGCATGCTCTAGGGTGTTTTGGATCATCCTTATGAGTCTTTTCTCCATTTGGATGAGATGTCTACTGGCGAAGAATTTTTAATATCCCATTCTAATAGATTCCTCCATCTCTTCTAATTCTCTACTTTATAATGGTATTGTTTAACTTCTTTCCTATAATTAATAAACATTCAATGTAATTGACAGGATATTCAATTCAAACATATATCTGAACAATATATAACCCTATCAGTAAGATTGACCAAAAGAAGAAAAAATATGAGATAGAGGCATGAAGATACTTTATAGAGAAGATAATGAATGATTGAAATAACATAAATATTTGCTAGCTATGCCACTTTAATTGTATTAGTTATGCATTTGTGATTAAAAAATAGCTAGTAAACCCACAAGAAGTCATTGGCCTACTTCACTTGCATTAGTTGAATTCGAAAGAGTAGACATATCGGGGGTTTAGATGATCTTATTAGCTTCTCCCAGATCTAAGATGTGGGTAATTCTCGTAGTCAATTCTCGTGTTTGGGATGGTTTGAGCTCAGTTGCAAGTTCATCGTAACCATGGCGATTTCTTAGAATAATACAGGCTTTTAAGGAGTTCAATCAAACAAATTTGTTGTCTGGTATGTCTACACTTATAAATAGGCCAAGTAGATTTGAATCCAATTATTAATAAAATTGATTATTTTAGCTTGGTAGAATAGATTTATACGTGGAGTTCAATTGCTTTTTCATAAGATAATCCTTTTTATCTCTTCGACTTTGGAATTTGCTCAGAAAAAAAAGGGATAAATCTATTCAAATTATCAACGTAAGCAATCAATTTAATAAAAAAAAATGTTATTTTCCATCGATTCTTTGTTAGGTGTCGCGTGGGCCACCGCTGGATCACCTTAAGGGCCCATTCCACCGTCTAGATAAATGCTTATTATGTCAATTTTCTCTATCTAAACACAGCTTTTCCCGTTGTCCAATTCTCAATACTAAGCGATTTTGACTCTATTACTTCTCGCTTATTTGACTCCGTCAAACCATCATACTTTTTCAATGCAGCTCATCTTGATATGTTGGTTGGGAACAATTATTACGTCCTCTGACCTGACGTAGAGGT
>NW_021396781.1:0-500 GCF_001605985.2 Dendrobium catenatum | reverse complement strand
TGAGTAGATCTAATCTGAATATATGGAGTATAATTTTTGTAATAATAGATCTAGTTGGGGGATTGCGACTTTGAGTGAGCAAGCGATTAATAAGAGTACATGTTTTAGATATCTTGGGTCTATTGTTCAAAATGATGGTGAAATAGATGGGGATATTATTAGTAGAATTCAAGTTGAGTGGTTGAAGTGTAGGAATGCTGCGGGCTTGTTGTGTGATATAAAAGTAACACTCAAACCTAAGGGAAAATTCTATAAGATGATAGTGAGACTTGCAATGTTTATGGTGCAGAGTGTTAGCTATTAAAAGAGAAGCATAATATTAAGTTAAGTGTTGCAAAGATGAGGATGCTCAGGTGGATGAGTGGCTTTACTATTAGAGACATGATACGAAATGAGCATATACATGAAAAGGTTGTAGTGGCTCCAATAGAAGATAAGATTAGAGAGAGTCGCCTTAGATTGCTTGGTACATAAAATGGCGGCCTTCCAATGACCCGGTT
>NW_021396780.1:0-243 GCF_001605985.2 Dendrobium catenatum | reverse complement strand
ATAAGTTGATAAATGACTCGCAACAAGAATTATTTCCTGGATGTAAAAAGTTCTCAAAACTTGATTTTCTTGTTAGGCTACTTCAGTTTAAATGCCTTGGTAATTGGACTCAGAAATCATTTAATATGTTGCTTGACTTATTAAGGAAAGCAATTGAAGATATTCGTCTACCAAAGTCTTATTACGAGACAAAGAAGATAAGTCAGGATTTGGGCTTGAGTTATAAAAAATATGATACATGTC
>NW_021396779.1:0-1016 GCF_001605985.2 Dendrobium catenatum | reverse complement strand
TTTCTCCATTTGGTCAAAATCCTGTCTCGAAAGTAAAGAATTTTCAATAGCCACTGAATTAGAAATAGTAGGCATATTGTTAAGCATATCATCAATCAAAATAAAGAGTTTAGGATCACTTTTAGAAACGTTAGTGGTAGAATCTAATAAAACCTCATTCGTAGTAGTTAAAGCATCCACAGACATATCCTTATCACCATCTTCCACTTTACCGTTATCTTTCAAAGTATCAATAACTTCCACCTGAGCCAATTGAGAAGTAGAAGGCGGTTCCACCTAACTAATATTACCTTCATTATGATCAAGTATAGGAAAATAGATTTCTTTATTCTCAGTTGAACTAGGATTCCAGTTATTATGAACAACAGGCTTCTTAAGTTCCGGGTTAAGTTTAAAGCAATCAACTTGGGCATGACCATGAATTTTACAGTGGTTACAAAATTCAGGAACTTTTTCAAATTCAACCTTTTGCAAATAGCCATAAGCCTTAGATCCGACCCAGACTTCCTTAGGATGTTTTTTAGAGATGTCAACTTCCACCAGCACTCTAGCCACAAAATGACGGGTCCTTACAGCAGTAGCCTGATCCGTTTGAAGCGGCCTCCCAAAGATAGAACCAAGAGCATGCAATACTTTAGAGTTAAAAAAATGTAATCGCAGATTAGGGAATGAGATCCAAACCGGCACGATAGGAGATTCCTCCTTAATATCAAAGAAAGGAGTCCACTTTAAAATGCGCATTTGACAATTATAAATGAAATAGGAACGTCTAGCAAACACCTTACTATAATCAAGATCATTTGATAATTGAATAGCCACATGTCTAGAATCCAACAGACCCACCGAATAAAAACCAGTAAGCTTGAGAGAAGAAAAAAAATTTCTTATAGCATCAAGATTCGATTGTCGGACACCAAACTTACCCACCAAAGTGAATTGAAAAGGCGAAGCTAGTTTTAGAACTTCTTCATCTGAAAGAAGCACAGCCGGAAAACCATTAAAAACAGATTGCTGGA
>NW_021396778.1:0-310 GCF_001605985.2 Dendrobium catenatum | reverse complement strand
CTTGCATTAATAATTAAAAAGGTTTTCTAAAAATCCAGGAGTAGAAGTATAATTTTTAAATTACCAATTCACCCCCCATCTTGGTTTGCCTTGGGACATTTAATTAGGCTTAACATCCTAATTCATATTGAACGAGTTCCAACATAGTTTTGGCTGGATCAAAAGTTACCTTCAAAAATTCACTTTCTCTTTATATTTCCCTCTCTCTAATATGGCCTTTAGGGTTATAAGTGGTGTGAAAATGGTTGGGAAACTTGGAGAATCTCCTGGAGAAATTAGGGGGGAGACATGGGGGCTGCGGATAGGAAAG
>NW_021396777.1:0-319 GCF_001605985.2 Dendrobium catenatum | reverse complement strand
AGACAATCAAGTGCTTTTCATATTTTGGTGTGGGATAAAGCCAAGAAAACCTCATAAAACATTCATAAAACTCATTACAAAAAAAAAACAATTCATAAAGCTTTACAACAGAAAGAAATACGAAAAAGCACGACGCTCTAACATAAAACAAATCATAGCATTTTTTTTTCAATATAAATCTACTCATGAAGTTTTCCTACAAATTTCTCTTATTTCATGTTGTGTGCCAACAAAAGTTTCAAGAGAAATCTTTTCTAATCCATAAACCATTTCTTAAGATTCTTTTTTTTTTTTAACTCAGCTTAAGACAAATCAGAGC
>NW_021396776.1:0-399 GCF_001605985.2 Dendrobium catenatum | reverse complement strand
TCCTATGAGATTCAGTCAGTGTCTGGGAAGGGAGGCTTAAGGGGCCGGAATCCGTAGAGATTCCGTCAGTGTCAGGGCATTTAGCTATGAATTAAATAATTGATATCTGATCTGTTCTGTTTCTGATTTTTGATCTGTGTAATTTGATATCTGTCCCGTTTAGTTCTGATTTGATATGTTCTGAATTTCTGATTTCTGTACGACTCTGATTCTGGTTTGATATATGTCCGTATAAGTTCTGATTTGATTCTGTTATGATTCGAGATCTGATTCTGTTCCGATTTCTGTTCTGATTTCTGTCTGACGAGTTTGGTTTTGGATTCTGAGAGTTTTGATTGGAGGTTTGTTGCTTTACTGAGCTATTGAGCTCACTCTTGTTTTCTGGTGGTTTTCAGGTTC
>NW_021396775.1:0-275 GCF_001605985.2 Dendrobium catenatum | reverse complement strand
CCTCACTCTCTTTCAAGCTTTCTCTTCAAGTTTCCCCTACAAGAACGAAGCTATAATGGCTGCCAAAGACACTTAATAAGTGCCTTGACAAAGCTTAAATAAAAGTGCTCAACACGAGCTCATTAATGCAAGTTGCCTACATTATCGTCCAGGACGATATGCATATCGTCCTGTACGATCAGTGCAATTTAAGCCCAATCAGCCGGGACGATTTGAGACGATCAGAAGAAGTTTATTAATATCGTCCAGGATGATAATATATCGTCTTGGACGAT
>NW_021396774.1:0-233 GCF_001605985.2 Dendrobium catenatum | reverse complement strand
TAATAACTTTCAAAAGATTTTTTTTTTCAAAATTTATTTTTATCAATTATAGAAAAATTTATAGTCATCCCAAACAACCCATAAAAAATGATAATTAAAATGGTTGCACAAAATGGATAAGTTTCACCTTTGAGAAAAAGATTATCTTTGCTTAGATAGACTGATTTTAGCTTTGTTGCGGGCTAGAATATATGTAACGATAGAGTTAAAATTCTAAGTCTCAGTGTTATACG
>NW_021396773.1:0-448 GCF_001605985.2 Dendrobium catenatum | reverse complement strand
CTCTGCACCTACACCATTTAACAAGTCTAAAATACAAGCCATGCTTCCTAGGGGTTCAAATTCTTCTCCTACTATGTACTTATGTAAATATGGATGAACAAAATTTTCTTCGATGTCACATTCATTAAATTCCATATCAGTCCTTCATTGATGTCTTCCTATGTAATTATGTAGTGTCATTATTACAACTACTTTGAGTACAAATTATTTTGACACCTCTCTTAGAATTCCCCTTTTTTTCTTCCAAACATTGAATGCACATTTTATTACACTTCTGAAGGAGGAATGTCTTATGTTAAAAACCTCTAATTGACCCCTAGTAAGTCAACTATCTCATACAAAACTTGGTATATAATATTTCGTGTATGGATAATGTTTAAAAAAATTCCATTGGAAGTGAGTATCTAGTGTCAGCTATGTAAAATTTACCTGCTACCAAATATATTAA
>NW_021396772.1:0-275 GCF_001605985.2 Dendrobium catenatum | reverse complement strand
GTGGTTGGATCAGGTATGATTAGAAATTTCAAAAAAATTTTCATAGATAATGTGCTATTGGTTGAAGGCTTAAAATATAATCTGTTAAGTATAAGTCAGCTATGTGATAAGGGCTATAATGTGAAATTTTTACCTACTAGCTGCATATTAAGCCTAAATGGAAAAGAAGTCTTAAATGGAAGAAGGGTTAACAATATTTACATGCTAGATTTAATTCTATTCTATCTCCTACTGCTTCTTGTTTAAAAATTGTTTCTGATGAATCATGGCTTTGG
>NW_021396771.1:0-2489 GCF_001605985.2 Dendrobium catenatum | reverse complement strand
AACTGTCGGGTCATCAATGCTATATCATCTTCTTCCTTCCCTATAGAGCTTTTAATGATGACAAATAATATCTTTTTAACATCTATTCATTGAATATCCTTTGATTTATGCTATTTTTTGTGAGTACTAACATTTCAGGAAGATCACAAGCTACTCAGGATAACAGGAAGACTCAAGACCGGGTAGAATAGGAGTGTGAGTCTGAAATAATGTAATTTTCTATTTATTTTAGTTTTTTGCTTTGCTTGAGTCTGGTCACAAACTGTATGTAAGTCTGAGCAACCATACACACACAGTGGGAGAGGGTTTTTTAAAAAAGAAATAAAAATGAAACTTTTTTTGTTGATCGTACTGTACGACTTTATATCATACTGTACGATCTGATCTATTTAAAATATATTTTTATGAATAGATCGTACCGTAAGATTTGTATCGTACTGTACGATGTGTTACTAATTCAAAATCCTAGCCGCCAGATTTATTTAAGTAAGTTTTACCAACCATTAGTACTGTACGATGTAATTCATACTATGTGATTTATTTCAAATACTTACTTAATATAACCCGTGTTAGTGGAATAAATCAAGACTTAATCGTTGATTGGTCATCGTACTGTACGAACCTGTTCATACTATACGATGAATAGAGGCGAGTTTTAATCATCCCAGACATCATCCTGGACGATCCATTAATTTGTTCTAATCGTACTATACGATGTTGATCGTACCCTATGATGTACAAAGATGAGTTTTGATCGTCCCGGCTATCATCCTGTACGAACAGAAGAGTGGAGGTTCGTGCGGTATGATATTTTATCGTATTGTATAATTTATTTTGAACTGTTCGTAAACCGTTGTACTAGGATGAAGATTGTTATATATATCATAATGTACAAAGTGAAATCGTACTGTACGATTGTAACGACTACTTTAAAAATTTTCAGAGATTTTGGAGCCCATTTTATGTATCAAAATAACTATATTTTTTGGGGTGTGACAGAGAGTGGAGAACGTGATTAGAGAGGAAATTCTTGGGAGAGATCTCTTGAGAAGTTTTTAGGGTTGAGAGGGAAGGAGACAGTGAGCTTAGTGAGGGAGAAAAAGTGTGAGGGAGATCACACTATTGCTCTATTCTTACTGCATCTTGCTCCTCCTGTGGCCAGAGAAGAACTTGTGGGAGGCTCTCTAAGGGGGAGACTCTTCTACATTTGTGACCTCGAAGGTACTCTGCCTTCTCTAGGAGGGAGAAAAACGAGAAGATACACTGCCATCACTAGGAGGGTGAGAAGAGCGCTTGGCACTCCTCCACGACGGGTTGGTGAAAGTGAGTCTTGTAAGGGCTTCTCCACCTCGCAATGGGGCAAAAGGATAACTATAATTTTGTAGTGAAATTCCTGGAGTGGAGGACTCCGGGGAGTGGACGTAGGTCATGGTTTGACTGAACCACTATAAAATTACGGTGTGCTTTTTCCTTATCGCTTTTTATTCTTGCTTGCATTTTATTTTTCTTATATTTACTTGGTGATAATTAAGAGAGAAAAAAAATTCAATTTTGCATGTTGAGTTCAATCAATTGCTTTCGTATTAGTTAAAGTTTTCTTGTTAAAGTTTTAAAAGAAAAATACTCAAAAAAATTAGAACTATTATTTAAGATTTTAAATTATTGCAACAAATTTTCACAGTTCACCCCCCTCTTATTAATTTAGTAATTTCAATTGTTATCAGAGCAGCTTTCAAAAATAGTATTTTAGAAAATCTTGAAAAAAGATCATGTCGCATTTTGGTAATCGTAACACTGCGGTGAGTTATTCAATAACCCGTCCACCACTTTTTAATAATATCTCATTTAATTTCTGGAAAATTAGAATATCTACCTTTTTATTATCTATTGATTACCGCATGTGAATGTTAGTGAATGATGGATACGTTGCACCTTTTAAAACTGTGAATGGAGTAAAAACTCAATTGTCTTTTAATAAATGGAGCAATTAGAATAGGGAATTAGCTCAATTAAATGCGAAGTGCTTAAATTGTTTTTTCTGTGCATTAAAGTCTGAGGATTATATGAGAGTTTCTACTTGTGCTACTAGTAAGGAGATTTAGGATAGACTGTGCATCACGTACGAAGGACTAGTGAAGTTAAACATTCTAGGCTTAACATTCTATTGCATGATTATGAACTCTTTCATATGAAACCTAGCAAAATAATATTTGACATTTACACTAGGTTCACCTAAATTGTGACATCCTTGTATACATTTGGTAGAGAAATTTCAAATTCTAAAAAGATTAATAAGATTCTTAGATGCTTACCTAGTTCATATGATGATAAAATTACTGCCATCACTGAATCTATAGATCTTAACGTTAATTCTATTGATAATCTGCTTGGTTCAGTCATTGCATACGAGCAAGGAGTGAGCCAAAGGAAAAGTGATGCAGGTGAAAAGAAGGAGCAAACGCTGGCATTAAAAGCAAACAATTCAGAAA
>NW_021396770.1:0-1301 GCF_001605985.2 Dendrobium catenatum | reverse complement strand
GATGTATTAATAAAGATTTTAAGCTTCCAGGTTAGTGCTAATAGAGATATAAATATAATGATCAGATCTAAATTGATGCATATGATCAACTTAGGCTTCGTTTGGGCTGACTTTTTTACTACTTATTAAAGCAGCTTTTTAGTACAAAAATTAAAAACTTTATACAAGAAAGCTGCTTTAAGAAGCAGTAAAAAAGCTGCCCCAAACGAAGCCTTAATCTCATATATGATCAAATTAATCTCAATGAAGTTTGCACTAAATGATTAAATTGATCTAAGAAACATGAGAGTAGTAAGAACAAACTAGGGTTTCACCAAAATAGTTGAGTAGGTTGACACAAATTCCAATGTGATCGACCAAAAAAAAGTTGCAAGACGATCAATGTGATCGAGCAACAAAGAGTTGCAAGACGATCACTCATATCAAGAAGATAATGAAATCATGAATCTTGATGTTTGCGAATGAATAAATTGTTGCGGATCTGTTTTCATGGTTTATGATTTTGATGATAGCAAACACTCTTATTTCTCTACGACTGCCTTATCTACTGACATTTCAGGTCCACACGATCATACTGCAATTTGGAACTAGCTCAAGATTGGGTATATTAGGTCTGAGTCAGTTTGTATCTTTTTTTTCTTTCTTGAGTCTATTGTATTTGGTGTGGCTCCTGATGCTTTGTAACTTGGAAGATTTTTTGACTGTTCTCTAGAGTTTACTGTTTTTCGTAACATCATCCGGGACGATATTCCTATCGTCCTGGACGATCGGTTCAAAAGCAGAAACCCTAATTAGGGCATCCTCATTAAGGCAGCCGTCATTAAGATCAGCCTGGACGATACTTTTATCGGCTAGGACGATAGGTTCAATTAAGAAAGAATCAGCCGTCATGATCAGTTTATGTATTCTTTATTTTAGGAAATCGGCCAGGACGATATCCATATCATCCTGGACGATCTAACTCAATTATGCATAAATTAATCTGGTATCTTTGGAAAGCATTAAAGGCTGATTGATTCGATCAAATTGTTCTGGACAATCGCAGGATCGTCCTGGACGATGCGCTGGACGATACAGCACGATATGCTCGACGATTGGATATCAGACAGCTCTTTTTTAGGGTGATGTTCAGGACATTATTCCTTTTAACTAGATTTAACTCATTTGATTGATCAGATTATAAATTATTTCAAAATTATTATTCAGTGAAGAGTAGCTTGAGAAGTCAAAATCATTCTTTTGTATATCATATTTACTAATATGTATCTTGTACCAACTAAATGCATGCTTGTACAATGGGG
>NW_021396769.1:0-250 GCF_001605985.2 Dendrobium catenatum | reverse complement strand
AACTGTTATTAAAAATAACTAAATATAATTAAATAATCATAATAACAAAAATCAAAACAAAAATCACCTCTAAATTCAAGTTAGAGGAGCTGAGTTAGGTTGAGTTGGAAAGGTGAGTGGAGTGAGGTATTGAGTGAGTGAGCTAGAGTTTTGGAGATAAGTGGGTAGGTGAGTTGAGTTGGTGAGTTTGGGTGGACTGAGTGGCTGAGTCGGCTGAGTGGCTGAGTTGAACTGAGTGAGTTTAGGTTTT
>NW_021396768.1:0-277 GCF_001605985.2 Dendrobium catenatum | reverse complement strand
TTTAACTTCTTCACAAAGTTAAATTTTTACCCGATGTAGAATTTCCTCCTCTCGCTGAACTTTTGCTTTGCAGGACTTTCAACGGACTAATTCCCGACGTTGTACTTCTACGCGACGCCGGACTTCTACTCGTCGTCGGACTTCTACTCGTTGACGAACTTTAGTCGGTCTTCTACCCGACGTTGAACTTCTATCCGACGTCGGACTTCTGCCCTTCAGCGGACTTCTACTCGTCGTCAGACTCCTGCTCGTCGATGAATTTTCGTTGGTCTTCTAC
>NW_021396767.1:0-290 GCF_001605985.2 Dendrobium catenatum | reverse complement strand
CGTGCCCGATCAAGATAATTTTTGCATGACGTATCATCAAGATTTTATTTTTCGTAAATAATAATTGAAAATATTTATGCATATGATTTGAAATCTAACCAACCACTAAATCCTCAAAGGTTGAAATAATGGTGGCATATAATAAATCTATTTAATTCACTTCAATAGACAACTGCAGCGTATTGTATAACTTGTTATAAAGCTGATGTGGAGAAAGTAATTTTTTTAAAAAACTATTATAGAAAGCAACTTCCTAGCATAATTTTTTTAAAAAAACAGTGAAAAAGCAG
>NW_021396766.1:0-314 GCF_001605985.2 Dendrobium catenatum | reverse complement strand
GAAATTTAGAAATTTTTTAACTTGGATTCAAAGAAAACTTGGATGTGAAATTATTTTTATACAAAATGATTATGGAGGAGAATTTGAAAATAAAAGATTTAAGAATTTTTGTAAGAAGAAAGGAATTGATCACAACTTTTCTGCACCTAGAACCCCTCAGCAGAATGGGGTAGTCGAAAGGAAAAATAAAATAAGAATAAAAGTCGCCCGAGCAATGTTGGCAGAATACTCACTTCTAAAATATTTTTGGACTGAGGCGGTTAGCACTGCATGTTAAGTTCTGAATAGGGTGAATGTGAGATCTAAACTAAATA
>NW_021396765.1:0-468 GCF_001605985.2 Dendrobium catenatum | reverse complement strand
CACACCCTCCTGCATTTGTTAGGTTTGGTGATGTTGAGCCTCTACTTAGATGAGATTCTCTTCTTCCTGTCAGTCCTGCTCTGATAGTTGAAGCCCCCAGTCTATTCACATGAGTTGAATTTGATCGGGAATGTCATAGTCTTTTTAGATTACACTCTTTTGAGAGATAATATTGGGTCTATATCCACCTATGTTAGTTAGGTGGGGTGATATTGATCATTTATCCCTATAAGATTCTCTTCTTCCTATCAGTCTTGATTTGATAGATGTAGCACCCGGTCCACTCATATGGGTTGAATGTGATCAGGGATGCATGAGGCATTAGTTTAGACTCTTTTGGAGGTAGAATGCTGGGTCTACACCATCCTATGCTAGTTAGGTGTGGTAGTGTTGATCCTCTATCATGATGTTGATCTTTGTTATTTCGATATGATTGTGCTCCCCAGTTCATTCACATGAGATGAATGT
>NW_021396764.1:0-336 GCF_001605985.2 Dendrobium catenatum | reverse complement strand
TTATAGTTTTTCTGGAGTGGCATAGCCCATAAATAGGTGTGAGATCAAGGGCGAATTGGGAGTGGTTTGAATGGACGACCGATATCGAATCCTTTGATCATGCACCATTCATTGGTCATTTGAAGGCCTTAATGATGTCGGAATTCAATGATCTTGGGCTCGTTGGATTTGTCTCGTCGAGCCGTTCGATTCGAGTATAAGCTTGCCAAAATCGAAGACTGTTTGGTAACTCAAATTGTGGTATGAACCTTATAAAAGCGCTTTGAACCCTTGATTCAGACTCATTTGGGCTCGGATTTGGTTGATCTTGGTGTCGTTGGGTTCGTATTTTTGAGA
>NW_021396763.1:0-374 GCF_001605985.2 Dendrobium catenatum | reverse complement strand
ATCTTGTGAACCTAAAATGTTAGTAGATAAGGCAGTCGTAGAGAAATAAGAGTGTTTGTTATCATCAAAATCATAATCCATGAAAATAGATCCACAACAATCTCCCTCTTTTTGAAGATGAAAAACATTACAGGTTGAATTTGCAAAAAGAAATCATGTTCTCCTAATCTCCCACTCACTAGAATAAAACTTTAAAAAATAGGGAAAATCAAATTTTTTTTTTGTTTTTAATTTTTGAAAGAGAAAAAGATATAAATACAATAATACATTCTCCCTGTTTGATATTACCAAAAAGCGAAGGGGGACGAAAGAAAATCTTTTAAAAAAAATGAGAAAATTACCTCTTAATTTTAATTAAAAACTTAGTAAGGAAC
>NW_021396762.1:0-314 GCF_001605985.2 Dendrobium catenatum | reverse complement strand
ATCTTTTTATTGTGAATGAAATTCGCTTCCGCATAAAATCATAAAAAGAGATTTCTTTTCATTAAAAGAAGTCTTTAATCATCAAATTCACCCCCCTCTTGGCGCATCTAGTAATTTCAATTGGTATCAGAGCAATTTTAATTGGTATCAGAGCAATTTCAGTCGTCTTGAGGGAAGTTTTGGCAAGAAGAAGATATCTTTGGTGTCAAAGAACTCAGCTACTCCGCTGCACCGGGGAAGGTGAAAGTGATTTTGTACAGGCTTCTCCGCCTTGCTGTGGGGGAAAAAGGAGTGTCACTTTGTGGTATTAGTGC
>NW_021396761.1:0-248 GCF_001605985.2 Dendrobium catenatum | reverse complement strand
TCTTGAATCTTTGATTGGTTCTTTGAGCATCTTTTGACTTTTGATACACAATTGTGTATATATACATATATATATATTCAATTTGGCGTGATTGGCCTCTTTTTCTTTTTAATTTTTGCAAGCTAAAAGCTCTTTAACAAAAACCCTTAAAAAGACCTTAGTTGTGAGTATATCCTCCAAATATTAGAGAACAGGAGCTCTCTCTCTCTAACATAGGGAAGAACAAGTCACAAAACAAAATTAAAGTC
>NW_021396760.1:0-440 GCF_001605985.2 Dendrobium catenatum | reverse complement strand
ACGGGTGATAGCTTCATCAGCATTGAGTCTTCTGGCATACTTCTCAATATTCCTACCATTCACAAGAATGGCGGCATTCCTTGCAGCAATCGCCGGGAAGTCAACGCTACCAAATTGGATGGTAGCTCCGGCATTTCCGGTCTCAATAACAGCATTTGCCAGCTGAGTCCTGGCTCTTAGTCCCAGTTGGACAGTCATCGGGGTGTTCTATAGATCCATCTGCATAAATGAAAGGCAAGGGTTAGTAATCAGAATCTGATACATCATCCCGCACTTTCCAAATGCAGAGACTTGCACAGAACACAAAAATAAGAGAAGATAATATTAGCGAGCAATTCAAATAACATAAATTTAAAATACTGCTAAACAAGTTATCTCAATGGAATAATTTTTTATTTTTTTGAATGATCATTTTGAGTTTTAAGCTCAAATTGATTTTT
>NW_021396759.1:0-205 GCF_001605985.2 Dendrobium catenatum | reverse complement strand
TAGCAGCAGTGATCTCAATCAGGAAATACTTGCAACCATGGATGGTTGAATGCAAAGGTCTCATCATAGAAGGTGATAACATCAATGTTATCAGATTCATTCAAGATTCTTTGAATAAGGAGAAGTGGAAAAGCTTCAACTGGATAGAGGAGAATCTTCTATTCTTACCCGATTTCAATAAGGTAATTTTCAACCATATTCATAG
>NW_021396758.1:0-559 GCF_001605985.2 Dendrobium catenatum | reverse complement strand
TGAGTATTAAGCATGCTATCAATAGACCCATTGCCCAGCCAGTTATCCTGCCAGAAAGAAATATCCCCTTTACCCAAACCCCATTGAACAAATTGCTCAGCTTCCCAACTGATCTTACACAGTCTTTTCCAAACCAAAGAATCAGAAGTTTTGTAACTGCAATAAAGAGGATGAACATCCTTACAATATTTAATATGCATAAAATCAGACCAAAGACTGTTATTAGTTCTAAAAGCAAACCAAAGCTTATGGGAGAAAGCATAGACCATATCCAACATACTCTTACAACCCAAGCCACCTTCATTAAACGGCCCACACATTTTAGTCCACGAAGCCCAATAAATACAAGAGTGATCATTGTTGGCACCCCAGAAAAATTTGTTAATAAGCCGTTCCAATCTCAAGCAGATAGCAGGTGAAGGGTGAAGAGTATGGAATATAAAAATAGGAATTGAATTTAACACATGCTTAATCAATATTAATCTACCCCCAAAAGATAAAAATTTCGTGGTCCAATTAGATATTTTACTTTGAAAAACATTGAACATATCCTCAAAAA
>NW_021396757.1:0-2491 GCF_001605985.2 Dendrobium catenatum | reverse complement strand
GACGCCTTGTGTTCCGCCGAACCGCCGCCTAACGCCATTGCTCCATCGGACCACCACCTGACGCCCTCTACTTCGCCGGACCACCGCCTAACACTGTTGCTCCGCCGGACCACCACTTAAGGCCTTCACTTTTGTCAAACCGCCGTTAGAAGCCCTCACCTTCGTCAGACCTCCACCCGAGGCCCTCATCTTCGCTAAGTCATCATCTAAGGCCCGAATTTCTGTCAAACCATCCTCTTAGGCCCGAAGCTCTGTCAGATCATCTCCTAACACCCAGATTTCTATTGTACAATTGCTACTTGTAATCTGATCGTCCTCAAAGACGAGTCAGCCTATTGTAATCAACTCAAGTTCTAGTGAAATCTTTTCACTATCTAGTGTTCTCTGTGTTTGAGCTGGATATTAGTATAACGCTAAGACGAACGATTAAAACTCTATCGCCGCGTATATTCTAGCCCACAACAGTTACAAATAGTGAAACAAGATGAAAAAAAAGAGGTTAAACACAACGGGAAAAAAAAAAGACAAAGGAATAACCGATAAAAAAAGAACAAAAAATTAGAATAAGAAGCATAAAATATTTGAAAAATTGCTCTGAACCCAGGTATAGCATCCATTATTCAGAAAATACTTCACTATGTATCATGATTGTCCGTAGACCTTCAAAGAAGATTCATAATCAGGTTATCATCATCGTTCATGCAGAAAGAGCAACTGATTTCCTGACATATTATCAGCGACTCAAATTCAACATTTAGAAGTCTCAAAAAGACCCTTTCATTTGAAGCATGATGTGCAGTAATGCCACTTAAAAATTGCAAAAGAATTATTCTGAAAGTCACCTAAAACAATAGAGGTAATCAAAGATTGAATTTCTCTACTATAGTCTAGGCTGGCCTAGCTTGAAATGGTCAAAAATTTCAACTTCTCATCATTCTTAATATGTTTCTTAATGGAATTATTTATGAATAGAAAACTCTTGGCCGGATTCTTTTTTGATTGTTTAGCTAAATTCCTGATATGATTTTTTCCAAAGTGATGAGGCCTTCCAATAGGCAAGTCAATGTTTAAATTTTATTAATGACTAAGCTATGAGTTGTCCGCTCCATATGAAGACATCAAATCAATTGAAAATAGAACGTTTTTTTTAATATAATATGTGCAAGTCATCAATAATTTTCTAAGAAGATTATCTTTTATATCATTATATATATATTCTCTTTACAAATTTTGTAGTTTATAGAAGTATCTTATTTATTGCACTAAGTATTGATAAAAGTAGCATACATATGCAAAATCAATGTGTATATAATTTTGTGATTATAAAGTTTTTTAAATTAGAAAAAAAACATACTCAAATTGAAAACTTAGTTTGAACTTTTAACCAATGTTTGAATTAAATTTGAACCAAGATTTGTGATTTGAACTAATATGTGATGAGATTCTCTTCATTGTGGCCTAAAGCACGAGCTTTATGCACTTGGTTGTTATCGTTTGTCACTTCCTTCTTGATGTTGATGCTAGCCAATGCTCGCCTTTTCTCTCTGTAATTTTCTTTCATTGGTAACTTCAACCCCCAAAGCTCATCACTTGACCATAAAACTTTAATTATGGTGATTCAATTGCTCTTGTTGAAAAGGGCATAAATATTGTGAAGTATAAGTTCTTAGAGTTTGATCCAAAATTATATATAGATGATATTTGGACTTAACTTTAAAGAATTACAAGGTTCGCCTAATAGAAAGAAAAAAAAAGAAAAAAAAGTGAGAAAGAGGGAGACTCCAAGGATTGCATGTACTATTAAAGCTAAGTGCTCACAAATGACTTTTTCCTTCTTTGAAATTTGTCTTATGACCGTTTATAAAATTATAGGGTTATATGGCTACATGAAAGAATATATATAAGTCACATATTCATTTACATAAGGTGTTTAGTACAAAAGTATGAAGCTGAGAAAAAATAGAAGCATTCATAAACAATTGATATGTGGGCTATCACTAATTGAGTCAACCTGTTGAGTGACAATTGTAGTCATGTAAAGTGACAAGTGAGGGGGTGTAGGCTTGCCAAGTGATGAGTGACGAATGCAGACCCACCAATTTATGAGTGAGGGGTGTAGTCATGCAGAGTGAGGAGTGGTAAGATAATCCCATTGAGCGACGAGAGACATGTATAATTTGGTTGATGATAAGTGATGAGTGTAAACCCATTAAGTGACAAATGATTATTGGCCCTTAGTGAGTTCACCTTGGCCTTCGAGGAGTGGATCTTTAATTAGCTTCCTCGTCACAAGGTATATTGAATTTGAGGTTGTTGGCCTATTCATATATATACACTTAAAGAGGGGAAAAAAGAATAAAAGAAAAAGCATTACAAATTTACTTCATTGTTTGCTTTCTCACTCTTACATATCTCATGCTTCAAAAGCCGACTAATGTTATGACTTTGCACTTCAAATCCTCAATCACAACTTAAATAAGATGCGCATATC
>NW_021396756.1:0-580 GCF_001605985.2 Dendrobium catenatum | reverse complement strand
ACTTTCTTTATCCTCTTTGTATAATTTCTTATTAATTACTTTGCTATATTATTTATGTTTATAGTGGATTTTCATAACGTAAAATCAATTTACTCCTTTGATATTTGGTTCTCATAGCTTATAGTTTATGAATTATAGGTTTGATTATTATATAATTACCTTAATTCCAAGTATCTCTTACATTATTGGTTCATTCAATAATTATCCTTTTTAGATCAAACATCATCTAGAACTAATTCCCAGAGCATAATGAAATTTACAATAAGAAATAATATAAATTTTATTCAATTTTATTCAAAAATATCCTTATTTCCTTTTATTTTTTTTCATATAATTTTCATATAATATATGTTCAACATATTATAAATCTCAAAAAAATGTGGATCTACATTTACTCAAATATATTCTAGCAAAAATTATGTTTTTTCCACAAATCAAATTATTCCTCAAGCTTTCACAAAAAAATGCCACATAGCACACACAAATCCTAAATCTAATCACTAAAGGAACCATAAACTTCCACCATAAGTCATTCAAATGAAAAAAACTCTTAAAGGAAAGAAATTTAACACAAAAAACA
>NW_021396755.1:0-300 GCF_001605985.2 Dendrobium catenatum | reverse complement strand
TTAGAATTGCAAGTTCCAGACCGGTTATCAGAGCTTCATATTCAGCTTCGTTGTTTGTGCAGGGCTCCGATAAATGGTAGGAAAAATGTATCATTCCTTTTTCTGGCGTTATGAAAATTAGACCGACTCCAGCCTTTCCAGGAATTACATATTGTTGGATCGCATTCCTACGGGAGGATGCTGCTCCATCAAAATATAATTCCCAGACGGCCTCGCCAGATTCCCTCAAACTCATGATTTGTTCGTCTGGTAGATCATCGTTGAGAGGAGAATCTGCCGGCAGCGGGTGTGCTGCCAGAA
>NW_021396754.1:0-307 GCF_001605985.2 Dendrobium catenatum | reverse complement strand
ACCTCAAATACCGTAGTCGGCCTCGGCCAATTAGCAATCGCCTGAATCTTCTGGGGATCAACAGAAATGCCTTCTCCGCTCACCACATGCGCCAGAAATGAAATGCTCTTCAGCCAGAATTCATACTTAGAGAACTTGGCATACAGCTGATGCCGCCTCAAAGTCTCCAACACAATGCTCAAATGTCTGTCATGATCATCCTCAGAAGCAGAATATACCAGAATATCGTCGATGAAGACAATCACGAACTGATCCAGAAACTCTCTGAACACTCGGTTCATCAGATCCATGAAAATAGCAGGCACGT
>NW_021396753.1:0-349 GCF_001605985.2 Dendrobium catenatum | reverse complement strand
CTAAGTCCTATTCGTCCAGGATGAATTTACAATCGTCTAGGACGATTGGTTCTCTGTAAAATTTTCGTCTAGAAGAAATTAAATTATCGTCAATGGCGATTGGTCCTCTGGAAATTTTTTGTCCAGACGAAATTAATAATCATCCAGGACGATCTAATCTCTGGAAAATTTTCGTCCAGACGAAATTAAATTATCGTCAATGTCGTTTGGTCCTGTGGAAAATTTTCGTCCAGACGAAATTAATAATAGTCTAGGACGATCTAGTCTCTGGAAAATTTTCGTCTAGACGAAATTAAATTATCATCCATGGCAATTGGTCCTCTGGAAAATTTTCGTCCAGACGAAATAA
>NW_021396752.1:0-257 GCF_001605985.2 Dendrobium catenatum | reverse complement strand
GATTCTTATGAGAAGATCTGTCAAGGAGATTCGGTTCTCTATCGACACTTGGAAAGTGTGAACAGCCGAAGGGTTCGCTACCTACACTTGGAGAGTGTGAACAGCCGAAGGGTTCTCTGCCCACACAAGGAGAGTGTGAAAGGATGAAGGGTTCTCTGCTCATACTAGGAGAGTGTGAAAGGATGGACGGTCCTCTGCCAACACTAGGGATTGTGTAAAAGGACGACGGTTCTCTGCCGCACCGAGTAGTGGTGAAA
>NW_021396751.1:0-1085 GCF_001605985.2 Dendrobium catenatum | reverse complement strand
AGTAAATGCAGTATCCTGAAGTCAATTCCAATCTGTATAGGAAGACATCTACCTACCTACATGTATCAGTGGCGGATGTACTATATGAACCAAAGACCATAATAAAATGCATGAAGAATATGACAACTACGAGATCATACGATCCTAAAGCAGGAGATTCGTTAGTGCACTACGATCAACCTGCATAAAGCAACGAGTAGTGCACGACAGTCTACCTGTACGAAGCAGCGAACAATTCTATCCAGAAGTTGCTACGCCACACCACCGGATCTGCAACATTCATACAAGCAGATAGAAGGCGTCCACAACTACAACACGCCACCGGATCTGCAACATTCATACAAGCAGACAGAAGGCGTCCACAACTACAACACGCCACCGGATCCGCAACATTCATGTGAGCGGACAGAAGGCGTTCACAAATATTTCAAAATACCCCTGCACGTACACTGTAATTTGTATACACATAGGTACACTAAAAAGGGGTAAAATACAATCCAAACCCGCATGGGCCCCGGCGAGCGTGTTATTGGTACACACGTGACGTCTAGGGATGCTGCGCGGGTTGACAAGTGAATTCAGGTTCGAAACCGATCCTTCTATACGGGTCAATAGGAGTCGACAGGGTTCGAACCATTAAGCAAATATAAGGTTGTGACGACCGGTATATTTGCTTTAAAACATTCATATTAGGCCATCAAGGCCTAGAACAATATGAATTCACTAATAATAGCATAAAGCCTACGAGACCCGATCCTTTGTCGACAGCCAGACAGAGTCGACAAGGTTCAATCCATAAAGAGAAATGACCCCCAAACACCCCGATGATGGCCGCGTTGATTGAAGATCTCAACCGGAGGGGTTAATCTCAAGCATTTTCAAATGCCTCCCAAAAATTCAAAAAAATCCAAAGCTCCACCGAAAATCCCAGAAATATCCAAAAATCTAAAAAATTCCAGAAATCCCAAAATTCTAAAAATATTTAAAATCTGAAATCAATTCATCCCAACGCTTAAAGCAAAATCCTCCACCCTCCGTAACAGTTTGCCGAGGTGGACAAATCTGAAAATTACTTTAGCTCACAA
>NW_021396750.1:0-224 GCF_001605985.2 Dendrobium catenatum | reverse complement strand
CCTTCACCACCACCACTACCATTTCCAACTCTTTCAAGCCACGATGAAAATTCCTCAGAGAGCCGATTATGTTCATGGAATAGAGAAGACTGCACCATAAAGGCAGCGAGCTTGAAGCCATTTACAAACCTGGCAGCAGTAATTCCACTGCCACCGAACTAGTCAACATTAACCAAACCACCGGCTCCGGCTCCGCTCTCACATGTGACGACCATCCTCTCATT
>NW_021396749.1:0-1076 GCF_001605985.2 Dendrobium catenatum | reverse complement strand
AGGGTCTGACCTGACCTGGATCGAGCTCAATTCGACTAGAATCGAGCAGGTTTGGGTCCAACCCAGCCACCAATTCAATCCAGGCATTCCCAGGCCAAATTGACTCCACCCTTGGCTCCAGCATGTCCCCATCAACCTCCCCCAGTCAACCCGACCCAGACCATGGCCGGCGGCGGTCGGAACCAATGGAAAATAAGTTCCGGTGGTCCCCCCCAGACAACTCCTGGTTCAAAGCTGCTGCCCACCGGTTTGATCCCCATGATCTCCCTAAGTCGTCGCCATCATCCACCTGGCAGCGATCCGAGCCCTCTCCAGCTTAATCCTGGCCGTCCAAGCTCCTGAAAGGTGGCCGAATAGCCTCGAGCTCCCCAGACCGCCAGAAGCATCCACATTCATTCGAAATCAATTCCCAGAGCTTCTTCGAACTCCCAGACGCTTCCTTTGAGCTCCCAGATCGATCCCTTTGTCCGTTCGAGCAAGCACCCCTGAAAGCATTCGATGTCCCGCTCGAAGTCGCACCTCCGGCCGTCCTCTGGTCTTGACGCCTGAAGGAGATCAATTCATTATCATCCCCTAAAGCTTCCTGATAGAGAAGCTCATTCGTTGAGGCCTTCTCTGCGGTAATCCCTTCATCCCGAGCTCCCTAGCTAGATAGTCCAGTCAAGTGTGAAGGAAACCTTCACCCTAACGGATCTCCACCGTTGGATTGAAGGTTTCTACAGTCCTAATCCTCCCTGTGAAATTTCATCGGAGTTCATCGGTGAGATCGCCCGGATCAAGTCGTAGAAGCTCTGCGGTTTCGGATACGCGCGGGAGGTTGAAGACGAAATCTCATCCGTTGATTTCGATCAACGGCTCGGATTAGATCCCGCGGTATCGGAGCGCGTTTGATCCCAACCATTCGATCCGCCATCCGATGGCTGTGGTTAATTCGACAGTTAACGGTTAGCACCAATGATTGCTTGGCCAATCAGCGCGTGGCGCGTGTAAAGAGCCGCTGACTGTGTAATTGCCGAATTAAAAAATCCAGAAATTCAAGAGAACTTCAAAAATTCATAACTCCCTCCACACTTGTC
>NW_021396748.1:0-638 GCF_001605985.2 Dendrobium catenatum | reverse complement strand
TATTTCTACATTATGGTGGTAGTGCACTCAATGGCTCATACTATCATATAATTTTCATTATGAAAATTTATTGAGCATCGTAGTGCTATAGTCAGTGTTACAGTATTAAGTCAAAATCATAATTATGTTTTTTGACGCATCATGATTGTCTTTGTTAATGTCGCAGTGCTCTCAGTTATCAAACACCACACCATTTCTCCAATCAATAAGTGAGCATTTCTTTTAGCAAAGCCTATAAGTCAACAATAGAATTCTGACATCACTATAGTGTTTGTTGGTTTAATAATTTATTTTTTTGTGTTTTTAATGAGTGCTGCTCTTTTATGCACCACATTGATTGTTCTATCTAAAACTAGAAATGATTTTATTTTAGTTGTCAATGTATTTAAACTCTACCCTCTTGTACAATTTTTTTTATTTTCTTTTTCATTTATTAGTGTAGCAAAAGATCACAAGATGTTTGGAAGGAAGAACAGATCCTCTTCTTCTTTTAAAAAGAATCTTTTCATATCTCATAAAGTGGAAGAGTAATATGCTCACATTTTCAGGACAATGCATTTCATTCTAGAATAAGGATTTCTAAACCCAGGTGGAGAGGTAATGTAGATGATTGTGAAATGGGGTTGAGAAATTCTTTA
>NW_021396747.1:0-256 GCF_001605985.2 Dendrobium catenatum | reverse complement strand
TGGATATTGAGAAGGTTTGGTTGTTGAGATCTAAAGTTAAAGAGTTAAATGTTATTCTTAATTGCCTAAATACTTGGTGGAAACAAAGAGCAAAGGTGAAATGGGTTGAAGAAGGGGATGCTAATACAAAATTCTTTCATGCCTTTGCTAATGGGAGAAGAAATGCTAAGTGGATCTACCAAGTGAAGACTGATAATGGAGAGATTTCTGAAGACCCAAGGGTTGTGGAAGAAATTTTTCTCAGATTTTTCCAAAG
>NW_021396746.1:0-211 GCF_001605985.2 Dendrobium catenatum | reverse complement strand
TATGGATGAATCAGATCATGAGGCTACTCTTCTTGGTGTCATGGTTGAGGCTGCAACGTTGATTCATACTCAGGAAGTCATTGCTTCTATTGCCAAAACTAAAGTCTCTGCTTTTGTGGTTCTAGTATTTATTGATCTAGAGGTATTTAAATCTACTTCTGAAATTCAAAAATCAAAATTATTAAAGGAGTTGAAATCTCTTGGTCAGTTG
>NW_021396745.1:0-811 GCF_001605985.2 Dendrobium catenatum | reverse complement strand
TTTTAGGCCTATGCCCCTGACCCCCGATATATAGGTTGAAGTCAAGGTTTGGGCACTATAGAAAAGACTATTTTTAATCTTTAAAAAATTAAAAAATACATGGCAAGGCTCTCATATTTATTGCAATCAAATTTTACACAATTTTAAAATGAGTTTCAAGTTTTTAGCACTTCACAAATCTTACATTCCTTATCTGTAAAATTGTTTGATTCTTTCATATAGCTCAAAATTGGCTGAAATTAACACCCAAGATGACTGATCTCCAAGAATACATGGAAATTTTGAAATAATATGAATAATTTAAAAGTGGAATTATTTAAAATGTAATTAAATATAACTATATATTCAAAATTAAGGGTTTGTTTGAGACAGCTTTTTCACTGCCTGACTCTTCAGATTGCAACCACAATTTTGATTAGCTACTCTTTTTTGCTATTTCTTTGCTACTTTCGAGAAATTTTTATTTTAGGAAGTTGCTTTTTATAACCTAAGTTGTTAATGTGTTGTTAGCTTTAATAAATCAATTGTTCATTTTTTTAAAGAATATATATATGTTTAAAATTGCGCAATTAGAGGCGCGCCTTTGCGCAATTTGACCAAAAAACGCCTCGAGGCTTACACAATTCTTCACCTGGCTGAGGCGTACGCCTCACCTGGACTGAGGCGCGAATTCTGGGTGAGGTGTACGCCTCACAGAATAGGCCTCACCCACTTAAAATGAAACCTCTTCCTCCCTTCATCCCGCACGGTCTCCCTCTTTTCCGAAAAAAAATTGCTTCCAGCTCTCTGTTCGCGAAACCGAAGGCGTCCC
>NW_021396744.1:0-259 GCF_001605985.2 Dendrobium catenatum | reverse complement strand
TCCTATCGTCTAAATGGGAAGAACTATCTAAAGTGGTTTCAATTTTTAAGGACCTACTTGAAGGGGAAAGGGAAAGTACATCACCTCATTGGAGGAGGACCAAAAGAAGGAGATCCTAAATTTGAGGTATGGGATGAAGCAGACTCCATGATTATGTCATGGTTGTGGAACTCAATGACTCCAGAAATTAGTGATACATTTATGTTCCTTTCGACGGCAAAGGACATATGGGATGCTGCTAGACAAACCTACTCCAAAG
>NW_021396743.1:0-361 GCF_001605985.2 Dendrobium catenatum | reverse complement strand
CAGCGTTCAGAGATCAACCAGAATGCGTCACGTCAGCGGTACTGAGGCGCGATACTACGCAGTGGGTTGATGTGGTGCATTTTGATTGGTCTATAGATGACGTTCGACATTTGCAAAGAATAATTTCTCCAAGTTTGTAATCCAGTTCAAACCATTTTCTTGAAAACTTGGTTAAAAAAACTAATTAGCCTGTGCTAGCATTGAATGGTTTGATTCTTCCACTGTCTTATGACTCTTCTCTCTCGCTCTCTTTAAAAAAAAAAAAAATTGTGAACAATGACTATTCTTTGTTTTTTTTTTTCAGCTATTGTTTTATATAATTGTCATATTTAAGTTCATATGATTGATTGTAATCTAGAAT
>NW_021396742.1:0-342 GCF_001605985.2 Dendrobium catenatum | reverse complement strand
ATCTGGGCCTCATACTGACTCAGTCAATCCATGCCCAAAATCACATCATACGATGAAATTGGCAACAGAATCAGACTCGATTTCCACTTCTTTCCAGCAATGTCGATCTCACACAAACAAAACTTCCGAGCAATCAAAGGATTCCCAGCCGGTAAAATCACAGACAAAGAAACCGATAAAACCATCGAATCCGAATGTAAAGTCTCAAAACATCGCTCGGACAAAAAAGAATGACTCGCTCCAGAGTCAAACAAAACACGACAGGGCTGATCAGAAATGTAAACCGTACCTATCACAACATCCGAAGCATCACGAGCCTCCTGCTAACTCAGGCTGTAAACT
>NW_021396741.1:0-351 GCF_001605985.2 Dendrobium catenatum | reverse complement strand
TGGCCCAAACTCAGCTACCATACATGCATTGAGGGATCTTGCCATCCACATCTTTACTCTGACCCTTTGGTTCGCATGTCGTAGGAGTTTGCTTACTCTTCGATACTGGGTGGTGCCGTTGGGCTTATTGATGTGGAAGTGCTTGACACCGTATTGGCACATGAGTTGCCGTATGCTCTGCTTCGATTGATTGGTGGTTACTTTGTGATGTAGCAGTCCTTTCACTTGTTGCCTGTGCCTTCAATTATTGGTTGTGAAAAAATGAGGTGACATGCTGCTTGTGGCTTCGATTGTTGGTTGTGAAAAAATAAACAGATGTGCCAAGTTACACATCATAATTGTCCCTCAAAG
>NW_021396740.1:0-977 GCF_001605985.2 Dendrobium catenatum | reverse complement strand
ATTTGAATCCACCTTAGCTAACAAAGGGCTTTGTGCCTTATCGATCATATCATATTGATTCATATCTCAAGGATTTAATGCCACTAAGGAGCGTATTGGCTCTGACCATAACAGGTATTCTGCGGTGCCATTTGGAGGCAAAATCACTCGTTTCAATGGGCAAACTGCCTGTTAGAGGACATGCACCACGTCCTTAAAGGCAGAAGATTGTTTGAGAATGAATCCTAGAGATATTTTCGACTAGGCATTTGACTCTATGTGAGCTGAAGTATTTTTAATTTGTCCATTTTAACAAACTGTTGCGGAGGGTGGGTGGATTTTGTTTTAAGTGTTCAATGGTTTGATTTTCAATGCCTGAAATTAACCCATCCAGTTGAGATCTTCAATCAACACGATTTTTGGACTCCAATTGAGGTGGCATATAAAAATGCCTGAAATTAACCCCTCCAGTTGAGATCTTCAATCAATGCGACCATCATCAAGGTATTTGAGCGGCATTTTCATTTATGAACTGAACCTTGCTAACTCAACCAAGCTGTTGACCAACGATCAGGTTCCTCGTAGGCTTTGTGTCTTTGTTAGTAAATTCTCTTGATTATAGGCCTTGAAGGCCTAATATGAATGTATTAAAACAAATACGTCGGTCGCCACAACCGTATATTTATTTGAATGTTAGAACTCTGTCGACTCCTATTGATCCGCATAGAAGGATCGAGTTCAAAATTGAATTCACTTATCGACCCGTGCAACATCCCTAGACGTCACGTGTTTATCAATTACACGCTCGCCGGGGCCCATGCGGGTGTTTGAGGGCATTTTATAATTATACCCTATCTATTTTTTTACCTGCTTAGGAGGATAGTGTTCAAATTTAATAACTCACGCGGCATCCCTAGACGTCACGTGTGTACCAATAACACGCTCGCCGAGGCCCATGCGGGTTTTGTGATTGCATTAACCCCTTGTGTACCTATGTG
>NW_021396739.1:0-301 GCF_001605985.2 Dendrobium catenatum | reverse complement strand
TCCCTTATTCTTAGAGGTTCAAGAGAGGTCCACTTCATCGATCAAGGTTCTTTGCCTTCTTAGGAGGAAGTAAAAGGAGTTAGGTTCTTTGCCTCACTGGTGTCGATGAAAAGGAGGTTTTGTACAGGCTTCTCTGCCTTATTATAGGAGCAAAAGGAGAGTCATTGAGTTTAGTGCAATACTAGGAGGGAACCTCTGGGGAGTGGACGTAGGTCGAGTTGACTGAACCACTATAAATTTTTGTATCCTTTACTACTATTTTTTTGGCATTTAATTTTCGCACGTTAAATTTTTTTGTAGT
>NW_021396738.1:0-250 GCF_001605985.2 Dendrobium catenatum | reverse complement strand
ATATTAATTACTAATTAACATGCTAATTATTTCTCAAGAAGTTTTTTTTTTGGATATTTAGGCCACACAAACATCATATATATAAGATTTAAACTCAATACCTTTTGATTGGAAGTCAAAACTCATATTAAAATTAGTTATATATTAAGAAGAAGAAAATTGAAGAATACAAACAAAATACACTGTAATGAAAAAAATATTATTAATAATCAGAAATTGTATCATTAATTATTTTAATTTACACATGTTT
>NW_021396737.1:0-302 GCF_001605985.2 Dendrobium catenatum | reverse complement strand
CCCCACTTAATGAAATATTTTTATTGCCTCAGGTTACCTAACGTAGAGATACATCAGGTAGCCTATAATATATCACCACGTGCTCTTACTCTTTTCTTTACCACGCGGCCCGACGACCCGACCCGGAACGAATATGCTCGGTATTTGCTCGGTATTGCTAGGTACCACTCGGTATTTGCTCGGTATTGCTCGGTATTTGCTCGGTATTTCTAGGTAATTGCTCGGTAAACTGCTTTGTCCAGTTGGTCTCTGCGTGCATGTAACATTTCTTCATTTGATGAATCTTAAATAGTTATTAGCAT
>NW_021396736.1:21407-31706 GCF_001605985.2 Dendrobium catenatum | reverse complement strand
ACTTAGGTCTAACAACCTATTTACTAGACTCAACATCAACTTGTAAAACTGGAAAGAAATGTGGGATAGACTTTGTATAACTTATGAAGGAACAAATGAAGTGAAACAATCCTGGCTGAACATTTTATTACATGACTATGAACTATTTTGCATGAAATCAAATGAGTCAATTTCTAATATGTCTACAAGTTTTACTCAGGTAGAGAACTAACTAATTCAAAAAAAGTTAATAAAGTCCTACATTATTTACCTACTACTTATGATGCAAAGATAACTTCTATAACTGAGTCTAAAAAAATGAACTTATATTCTATTAACATTCTGCTTAGATTAAATTAAAGACAAATTGATGTAGGTGATAAGTGAAAAGAGAAGAATATAACTTTAAAAGTGAATGATTCAGAAAGTGATCAATCAATGCCTAAGGATGAAGAAGATATTGCACTCATGATAGGCAATTTAAAAGTTTGTTTAAAAGAAAGCAACTGAGACATGAGCATTGGAATAAAGGTAAGTTCAATAAGAATGCAAAAGTATCTAATGAAGTCATTTGTTATGAATACAAAATGCCTTGAATATAAAGACTAATTGTGCAAATAATAAAGTAAATCCTAGTAAGGAGACAGTTGAGGAAAAAACTAATGTTAGGAAGGGAAAGAAAAAAATGTAAAGAGCTTTTTGGGCTAACTTAGCTTCAAACTCCTTAAAAATAGAAGCAAAAGAGGAAGTCACAAACTTGTGCTTAATGGTAAATAAACTTGATCATTTAGGTCAAGAGGAGAAACACTTTGATACAAGCCCTCATGAGAGCATTTAGTACTTGGATAGTGGATGTTCGAAACATATGACTAGAGATACAACTCAATTCATATCGCTAGAGGCCTGAAATAGAGGCAAAGTAACACTGGGAGATAATACCACCAAGAGAGTGGTAGGTATAAGTATGATTGGAAACAAGAATAATTTCTTTTTTGAAAATATTTTATTGGTTGAAGGCTTAAAATATAACTTATTGAGTATTAGTCAGCTTTGTGATAGGGGTTTTAACTTTAAATATTTACATATAAGCTATATTATAATCCAAAATGGAATTGATATGTGCAAGAAAATAGGGAAAATAATGTTTACATGTTTGATTTAAATTATGTTAAATCTTCTAATGCTTTTTATCTGAAAACTATCATGAATGAATCTTAGTTATGGCATAGAAGGCTGTCATGCAAGCATAAAAAATCATAGGAAGATTATCCATAAGGAATTAGTTAGAGGCATGCCCACATTAATTCACTAAAGATTACCTATGTGATGCATGCCAATTAAGAAAATAAGTCAAGTCCTCCTTTAATTAAGGATCTTAAAAATAGCAAACCATTAGAAGTCATTCACATAGATCTTTTTGGACCGGTTAGCACTGTAAGTCTAGGAAAGAAAGTTTTTGGGTATCTAATTTTTAATGATTATTTAAGATTCATTTGGATTAGATTCTTAACACATAAGAGTGAATCATTTGATGAGTTTAGAAATTTTTCTACTTAGATTTAGAAGAAGCTAGGTTGTGAAATTTTTATAATTCAAAATGATTACTAAGGATAATTTGAAAATAAAAAATTTGAAGTTTTTTTGTAAAGAGAAGGAATATATTATAACTTTTTAGCTCCTAGGACACGTTAACAAAATGGAGTTGTTGAAATGAAGAACAGAACTTTGATAGAAGCCACTAGAGCCATGTTAGATGAATATTCACTTTCAAAATATTTTTGGGTTGAAGCGATTAGAAGGGCTTACTATGTTATGAATAGGGTGAATATTAGATCTAATTTGAACAAGACACCCTATGAACTTCTTAAGGGATGAACACCCAACCTCTCACATCTATATGTCTTTCGATGTAAGGTTTTTATTCATAATAATAATAATAATAAAACTCTTTTAGAAAATTTTGATGAGAGATTTTTTTTTTTGGATATTCAAGTGTTGACAAATCTTAAAGAGTTTTTAACAAAAGAACTTTGGTAGTTGATAAGAACAATCATGTAGTTTTTGATGAATCTAATATTTTTGGAGGGTCTAAGTTGAAAGAAGAAGATATTGACGAAATAACCAAATAAATTAAAAATAAAAATCTTGAAGAAAGGTTTGAAATAAAAAATGCATTTCCCATAGAATGGAAATATTCTAAAAGTCATTCGAAAGAATTGATTTTAGGTGAACCAAGTGAAGGTGTTAGAACCAGGCATGGACTAGCAAAAAAGTGAACCACTCAACCTTTATTTCAATAATCAAACCCACTAATATAAATCAAGTACTTTCCAATGAATTATAGATTTTGGCCATGCAGGAAGATTTGAATAGATTTGTTAAAAATGATGTTTAGGAGTTGATTGAAAGACCTAAAAATCAAAGTGCTGTTGGAACTAAGTGGGTTTTTAAAAACAAGATGAATGATTCAACTGTAGTGGTTAGAAATAAAGCAAGATTGGTGGCCAAGGGTAATAATCAAATAGAATGAATTAATTTTGAGGAAACATTTTCCCATGTAGCCAGACTTGAAGTGATAAGGGAAACTAGCCTTTACATTTTTTAAAGGTTTTAAATTATTTTAAATAAATGTTAACAGTGCCTTTCTTAATGCAGTGATATAAGAGGATATTTATATTGAGCAACTTATAATTTTTAAAAATTCACAATTCCTTAAATATGTGTTTAAATTAGAAAAGAAATTATATGGACTAAAACAAACACCTAGGGCATGTTATGAAAGGCTAAGCATATTTATACTGTAAAGATCATTTGTTAAAGGAAGTGTGTACATTACTGTCTTCTTAAAAAGAGTAGGAGATGATATATTCATTGTTCAAATATATGTTGATGATATCTTATTTAGATCCACTAATAAAAATCTTTGTGATGATTTTTTAAAAAATAATGAATAGTGAATTTGAAATGGGTTTGATGGGGGACTTGAGTTACTTTCTTAGTTTTATCATGAACTAGAAAGAGGATGACACATTTTTGAGTCAATTAAAATATATTAAGGACATCCTTAAGAAATGCGAAATGGATAAAGCTAAACTAATAAGTACACCAATACATTCCTCAATGTAATTAGACAAGTACTCTAAAGGAAAATTTGTTGATCAAAATAATTTTAGAGGAATAATTGGATCATTCTTAACTACTAGCAGACCAGATATCATATTCGGTGTTTATCTTTGTGCTAGATTTCAAGCTAATCCAAAGGAATCCCATTTGACTGATGTTAAAAGAATTCTGAGATATTTTTTGGGAACTCAAAACTTAGGGATATGGTATCCTACGCACAACTCTTCTTTTGAAATATATATATAAAGTATCACTTCATTAGAGACTATATCACATGAGGAGAAATTGTGCTATATCATGTAGCTACTGAAAATCAAAATGTTGAGATTTTCACAAAACAACTTGCTTTTGAAACATTTAGCACCTTAAAAACCAGATTGGGTGTTATTAATATTCATGCTTGACAATAATATTTTTGCAAATTGCTTTTGTGGTATATTTCTTTTTGTTAATGTTTGTATTTTTTATTTGTTGTTTTTTATTTGTCTTTGTTTGATTTTTATTTTTCTCTATTTTGGTTTACTTTCTCTTTTATATTATTTTTGTTTTCATTTTTGTGTCTCATGGATCTTGTTGATCCATTTTTTTTAAAAAAGAATGATGATTATCATGTGCAAATCTAAAAATTTATTTTTCATTCGTACTATACAAACCACTTTCATACTATACAAAATCACTAGATTTTACATGAAATTTTTTTCTGAGTTGGTAAGACAAAAAAATGTGATTGTGTAAGACATTATAATGTACGATGATGTCATCGTACTGTATGAATCGATTATTTTTTCATCTGTCTGAATAGGGAGGGAATTCTAAGTACAGTTATTTTTTTTAAGGATCGTCTGTACGAACTCATGTTTTTCTGTATGATTCAGTTGTTAGCTTACATGTTGTTGAGCCTAACTACTAGGTACTATCATTATTGCTTGATCATCCTAAATGAACACATGTTTGTATGTACAAACAGAATGGTCAAAAGTCATATGAAACAACTTCTCATGAATTGCAGTTTACAAAAAGTTGTTTCATCACAATAACTATTTTTGACAGTTTCCATTCATATGTATGATTTTTTTGTCTTGTACAAAATCATAGTCGTACGTAAGAACCTTATTTTGTACTGTATGAAAGTACCCGATTTCTTTAAATTGGAGGATATTCTTTGAGTTTTGTTCAAGTCTCTTTCACTTTCAATGTATTTTACATTCAATCCTCTCCTTATGGCAAGCACTAGTGAAAAATGGGCTCGACACTCCAAAGGCTCTTCATCTCATTCCAATCAAGTAGATGATAGTTTTCTTTCAAAATAAAATGAACAAGCCTTCGATCGTTTCATTGAGGCAAAAATCACCCCTTCTCATCTTCTTATTCAAGAAAACATTAATTTTTCTGTAATGCCTCTATTCGATTCTACTAAATTTTCCCTCATTCACACTATAATCTATGCATTTCATTTTGATAAATTTTATTATTTTCTTTCTAAAATTAGAATGAGAGAAAACCAAACCAAAATGTCCTCATTTGTGTTTAAAGAAAGAGTAGAAATCATAAAGGAGGATTTAAACCCTTTTCTACATCTTAGAAGTGAAGGAGTAAGGGCACACACTATGATTTCAAGAGCTGGTTTTGATTAGTCTACCATAAATCAAACCCTTAGAGGTGTACCTTCAGTCTATCACTTATCATGTGTATACTCTTTGAACCAAAATGTCAGGATCATCCAGCATATTTTAAGAACATCCATTATTCCTAAAGCTGGTGATCGAATCAACGTCACTCCTTTACTTTCTATTGTCACATATCTTATAATGTCAAACACTCTAATTGATGAAACCAAGTTGATTTTGGACCACATCAATAATCTTATTGACATTAAACTTACTACCACTAAAAGATAGAAGAATGTGGCTTTAGGACACTTGATTTCATATATCCTTGAAAATAAATATAATTTGATTCATCCTGATCCTCCAAATAATCTTCCAATCTATTTCACTAATGATTCCTTTCATACTCTTTTTCACCAAAATCAAGGGGATGAGGGAGATGAAATTGGAGAAGGAGAATCACCTGTTCCTGCACCTACACCTGAGCATCATTTTTATCAAGAAAAGGTCTAGCAATTTGATTGACTTGAGTCTCATTTTGATTAACAATTTGATCATATTGAGACTTACTTAGACCAACAGGATGCTAGATACAATGAAGATATGGGCTAGGTCAGAGGATAGTTTGATTCAATCAACACTCAAGTAGCTACCATCAATAACTACTTTACCATGTTCACTCCTCCTCAGCCACATCCAGATCAAGATCCTCTAGCATTTTAGTTTTTATTTTTTTGTTGTAGTTGATGTATGCTTTGTTTTTATTTTAGTAATCATGTGATGGCATTTAGATGTTTGTATTTCTGTATTAGTTATATCTGCATTGTATGTTTAATGAAATGCATGTCTTATATTGGTATTAATCCTCTTAAATTGTCTTTATATTTCTATTGTTCGAATTTCTAATATTGATCTAAGAGAAAAATTTTAAAATATTTTGTACTACAACTTAATTTCCTAGCAAAATTATTTTTCTCTTCTCAAACTTTAAATCAATTTACAAATTAGATTAAGATAAGAAGATCATTTTAATATCTAATAGATCTGTATCTTATAATTATAATTATTACAAAATTATTGACTTACTTTTTCTTTTATTTTCTTATTCAATGTATTGATTTTATTCTTAATAATAGGATTTTGTTTTGTGGATTATTCTTCTTTATACGAGAAAAGTTTTTCTTTTATTTGGAAGATAATCAGACAAGCTAAAATTTACTGAGTTAAGTTATGGAAAAAATAAAATGTCAACATATACACAAAGTGTGCCAAATTTGAAAAGTGGCATAAAATGTGCCTAATAGAAAAAGATGTGCAATGTTTTCCATATTTGAAAAGAGGCACAAAATGTGCCCAATATGACAAGATGTGCAATGTTCGGCACTCAAATAATTTTTATTGATAAAAAGAATAAAATGAGCCCACACTACATTTAGTTCTTTCATCTATTTCTTTAATTCTTAAAAAAATCCTTGCATTAAATGATAATTTCAACTATTAAATTTGAAACTATAAGATTTTTATTTAATTAATTTTGTGATGATTATATTATTTGATATTTCTGCTTTTGTAGAGCGAACATTAAACCTGTTTAACTCTTCTTATCTAAATTATTCTTTGATTTAAAATTTGAGTCTTTCTTTTTCCCATCAGGACTTTAATATTGTCTTTACAAATAGTTTAAAATTCTCTTTTTTATCATTTTTTAAATTTTTCTATAACGATATACTTTTTTAGGGAATTCTTTTTTTTTAAACGACAAAAGGGGGAGGTTATTATTTGTGTTTGTTTGAAGTCTTCTGGTTTGTGTTTTTCTTTGTGTTTTTGGTTTTGTATTTTTTTTTAAATTTATGTTCTATGATAAAATGCTCTTAAGGTGAGGTTGTTTATGGTTTTGGTATTCTTGGGATTTGTGTCATGCTAGTTTATTTTATGTTTGTTTATAAAAGTCAAAATAAAAAAGTAGGAAAAATTTTATTGTTCCCCATGTTTTTATTTTTAATTCATTGATTGTGAGTTTAGGAGAAAAGAAATTTTATTTGTAATTCAAACAGTAACTATTTTTTCCATCATCAAAGAATGGGGAGATTGTTGCATCTCAATAATCTAGATTGAGATTATAATTTTTGATGATAGAAAAATATTATTATTCTATTAATTTTATTATTTCTCCAAACTTGTACTGGACATTTTCTATTTATTTTTTATGTGTACTAACATTTTAGGGAAATCATACTCCAAACTATTGAAGATTTCAAGATAGAGTAGATTAGGTTTTCATGTAATAAAGTCTGTAAATCTTTTTTTTTTAATTTTTCTTTGAGTTTCAGAGATTGTGATTATAGTTGAGTAACCATGCACACACACACACAGGGAGAGAGAGTTAAAACTTAAAACATTAAAACTATTTGTATTGTATAATATCTAATTGTACTGTATAATTTGACAGTTTTCCTCCAGAATATAGTTAATCAAATCATGTTCTTGTACTTTTGAACTGTTTGTACTGTACAATATTAATTCATACATATGACTGATAGCATACAAAATCAGGTTCATACAAGTTCATCCCAAATGAATTCATTCATTTTTGTACTGTTCGTACAGTACAATATGAATTCGTGCAGACGTTTGACATAGTACAAAATTGGGTTCATCCACGATCGTACCAAACGAAGCATGATTTATATTAATTGTTCATACTAAATAATGTTAAGTCGTACATACAACTGAAAGTGTATAAATTAAGGTTCATAAAATATCGTACATGATGAATACATTAAGTTTTGAATTGTTCATACATTATAATGCCAGTTCATACATACAACTGACAATGCACAAAATTTGGTTCGTACATGGTCATACCAAGTTTTTTATTGAACTGTTTGTATATAAGATCAATGATCATGATTATATGTACGATTTGAAGTCAGTTCAATTATAATTTTTAGTTTTTGGACATTTTTTTCTTGTGTATTTTATATAAGAATCCTAAAAATTTAATCTTAATACCTTTGCTGTGAATTACTCTTGAGAGTGTCCGTTGAGTGTGTGTGTTTGGGAGAGATTATGAGAGTGAAGTGTGAAAGGTCTGGTGTGGGGGAGTTGTGAGGGATTCACAAGATTTCCCAAATCGAGGATCTCTTTTTCTTCTTCAAATTTCTGCCCATCTCCTCTGGGGACTTTTGAGGGAAGATTTTCAACATTATGTCAAGGTTCTCTGCCATCACCAGGAGGGTGAAAAATGATGAAGGTACTCTGCCTTCATTAGGTGGGTAAAAAAAGGATGAAGGTACTTTACCTTTACTAGGAGAGAGAAAAAGGATGAAGGTTCTCTACCTTCATAAGGAGGGTGAAAAAGGATGAAGGTTCTCTACATTGACCAGGAGGGTGAAAAAGAATGACGGTTCTCTACCGTACTGAGTTGATGGAAGAGAGCTTGTAAGGGCTTCTCCACCTTGCAGTGGGGGCAAAATGAGAGTCACTTTGATTTAGTATAATACTTGGAGAAGGAGTCTCCATGGAGTGGATGTAGGTCAAGTTTGGACTGAACCACTATAAAATTTAGTGTTCTTTTGTTCACTTTAATTTTTCCGTATTTTTATGTTTTTCTACAGTTTAAAGTTTTGTGGTTAAAAAATCTTTTGTGATTATTGTATCTAACTAAATAACTACATATTTTAAAATCATTGATTAAATTTTCTAGAAACAAATTTCAAGAATCCAAGAAAATTTTTTGTTAACCAATTCACCCCCCTCTTGGTTAGCGTTGTAAAAGTTCTATAAGGTCTAACAACCTACACAAACTTTCATAAACCACATTTAAACTTCCTTGCATATATCCCTGTTGATTTGGACTGCATTGGTCATCCTGACCCAGTCATTATTTCACTTGGTCAAATGGGCCTAGGTTCAATCAAACCTGACCCAATTAGGTCAATTCATGGTCCATATTCAAACCTAATATAATCAAGCTTTTTAGGCCTCCAAGTATATTCATTTAATTTAAATCAGTGATTTAAATATGTTCAAAGACAAAGAAAGCCAAGTCAAATCTAATTTGACCAAGTCAATTCATGTAGACTTAGTCAAATTCACTTCAAACTCTCATACCTTACTTCAATCCCAACCCCTAGACTTGGCATTTGTTCTAAACCACTCAAACCAATTGGCATTGACACTTGGCTTCCACCTCAGCAGTCAACATGTTCAATTGGCTGGTTAACATAGTCAATAAGTTTTAAAATTGCTTTTAATTGATCAAACAAGCTCAAATGACTTTCTCTTCTATCCTAATTCAATTCTAGCAATCAAATAATTGTCTAGAGACTTCTAAGACTCTTTATAATCCATATATTAGTCTTAAATATATTCTAAACACCTCTATGAGCCCAAAATGACATAAGGCTTTCCACCTCATTATCCTTGATGTCCTTTGATTCCTTGCCATCCCAATAACTCTAGAAAACATGAAGGGCATCAGGGACTCCAGCCAAACCATCCTAGTCATCCCTTTGTCCTAAGGATAATTGAATAGGGAAAAAGGTGGAAATAGAGCTCATTCATTCTCCCTACCCTCTCTAACATCTCAAGTAAGCCTAGACCCAAAGCTTATTTCATTTGAGCTCTCCAGGAATCCCTCAAGCCTTCCCAACTAAAACCTAACCATTAGAACCTCGCCAGCGATGATCCTCCAGCCACCATAGCTTCTAATCCATCCCTAGCCAAGATATTTAGATTAAGTGCATTTCAAGCCACGACTTCAACTAGGGAAATAAGTGTGGGCAATTTATAAGCTTAGAGATCCCAAGATCAACCCAATCAATTGATTAGATTGGGTAAAATCCTAAACCCTAACTAAGGACACTTAGAGTTAATTAACTTTATATTAAGCTTATTTAAGCAGTATTTTTAACACCCCATTAATTCTTTTCACATTACTAATTTGTGTTTAAAATTTCACGGCATTTGATCAAGCGAATTTTGAGAACAAGTTAATTTACCTTTTCTAGAGTTATTACATGACGTGCAGTATCTGTACATTTTCTAGATAGTTGATCACTTGATCAATAATCCAGATCGAGCTATTTTGAGCTTTATTTAAGCACATATCAGATCTTGTGATATATTTTGCCATCTGTTGCAATCCTATCCCTTCATTCAAAATCATAGAAGATCAGATGATGGAGGACTTGAGCTGACATGCATCAGTATTGTGGCACTTATTTCTACGTCACGGAGGACTACACCGGTTAGATTGGGTAAATTCATAATGATTGTGCTGTAGCAAAATCATTGCTAATGATTTCATGTGGTTTGATCCGCCCAATAGTGCTTTTCCATGTGTTTGGTCCACCACCGCTTTATTCATAGAGGGTTTAATTTGATTTAAAATTAATTTAAAAAATGTTTTTCTTCAAAACATAAAAAAATTCAAATTTTATAAAAATTTAAGTGTAATGCATAAAAGTTTCTAGAATTTTAAAACCTTTAAATTAAAAATAAAATTATTTTAAAATATATTATACATTTTAACTTATTTAAAACCTTTTTTCAAAATATTAAATAATATTAATTATTTTAAAATAAT
>NW_021396736.1:0-21079 GCF_001605985.2 Dendrobium catenatum | reverse complement strand
ATAAAATTTTTTCAAAAAATAAAAAATTTAATATTATTTTTTAAAAAATAGAAAATATAATTTAATTATTTTAAAATCAAGATTTAATTTAACATTTTAAATATTTTAATCATTTTAATTAACTCAAATATTTAAGTCTTTGATTAATATTAGGTTGAATTTAACTTTTTTTATTATTATAAATATAAATCCAAGGTCGTACCTTAAAAAAAAAAATTAATTACAAAACTATTTTTTGAAAACATTTTAAGATTATTTTGAAATTATATTGGATTTATTCTTAAAACTATTTTTAATTATTTCATATTGTCTAGAAATTCTTAAAATTAACCTATTTTCCAATGTTAAAATTATTTTTAAATCTATGTTTATTATATATTGAGAGTTTTGATAGTTCTCTTGAAATTTTAGTCCTAGGTTAAACATGCTTGAATAGAATTAGTAGGGAATAGTAATTAATTAATGGATAATTAATTATTAATTACCTGTTGATTAATCTTTCAATTTATTAGATTTTATTTTGATTTGCATAATTAGGGTGAACAAATGCACTTAGTTAAGGCTCCCCTTGTTCTAAGGACTTGGATATGATGTTTGTGCACTTACATGTGTTAAGTCCAAGGGTTAGTAGAACCTTGATTCAAACCTACCTAACTTAGTGACATTATTAAGGATAATAATTAAGGACTTTTGTAGAGAACTTAAGAAAAATCTAATAATTGGGATACATATTCCCTTGACTTGAACTTTTGAACACATAAACATAGTGACATTGTTTGCACGCAAAAATGTTTTCATTGATTTTTGAAGTCATTAGGCCCCTTAATTAATTTACTTAAAATTTAATCATTAATTAAGCATATAAAATTCAAAAAATTCTAATAAATCAAATTTCAATCTAAAAAATACATTTAATACTGCTAACTGACAACAATCTAATCCTTAATCAAAAAAATTAAAACCACTTTAATTTGAAATTAATTTTAAGAATAATTTAATTTTAATTAAAAATCATTTTTAATTAATTTAATTTATAAAAAATAATTTAAAATTCTAAAAATTCTCAAACACTTGAAAACACCTCCTTAGATCATTTATAATCTTTGGAGGAGATTTCAAGAAGTTTGGAGTTCATTTGCTTTCAAACCATTAAAAGCTCCTTAATTAAATCAATTAAATAATTAAATAAAATAACCAAAATTTTAAAAATCATAACTAATTTTGGAAATTTCCAAATTGAGTAAACTCAACGGCATTAGACTCCATTTGGGGTCTAATATTTATTAAAAATATTAAACCACCAAAATTAATTTAAAATCAAAAGGTCAACTTTTGGTCAACTTTAAGTATGAAATTCATAACTAAATGAAGAAAAATCCAAATCGAATAAACTTATAGTCTAATTACTCATCTTAAGGTCTATTATTTAAAAAAATATTAACTTTTTAGAAATCAATCTTAATCTAAAAGTCAAATTTTGATCCTTTTAATTAATGCATTTAAATAATTGAAATAATTCTAGAAAATTCATTATTTAATTTTAAAATCCATGGAACCTTAATCCAATTTTATAAACTGGCAATCAATCAACATTAATTAAAATTAATCAACCTTAAAACTTTAATCTATTTAATTTACTTAATTATACATGTTACCACTAGTAACTCGAGCCTACGAGGCTAATGAAGGTTAAATAATCTTCATGGCCCTAGTGAACAATAAAGGTGGTAGGCAATTAACTTTAAAAATACATCTTAAAATTAATTCCAAATCATTATTATTTAAACTTTAATTAAACTTTTCCGTAAGCTTTTCAACAAATTAGAACATCAAACAACTTTAACTAATTGCCTTATATAGAACATATCGAACCCATAGAACCTACCTCATTACTTTAGATGGTTTGATAAGACAATCAATACTAGTATTAGGCTAGGCCGGTGTTTACTTTTTTTAGTTATGTGTCAAATTTTTTAAGTTTTCACTGCATCTTTTGTTCTAGTTTAGATTAATTGATCATTTATTTAATTTATGCAATCTATGTATTGATGTGATATGCATTAGATTTACCCTTAGGCTAGGAAATATTTAATTGCTAACTCAATCTTATGTAGGTGGCCATACTTATACTAGGAAATTAAAATAAAAGGGGCATAAAATTAAGATTTAAATTAATGATGTTTTCTATAGGTGCTTCAAAAATGCTAAGTCCCCCTTTTAAATTAAAAGAGTATGGCCAAGTGTGCCTGGTTTGAGCATTTTAAATTTAATTTTATTAGTTGTTTGAGATGTTGATTTAAATATTGATTGCTTAGGATAACCCTACAGGTTATTCGAGTCTAGATTTTAATTATATTTAAGTATAATTTGATATAATTTGAGTTGAAATTAAGAGTTGTAATTGAAAAGTACTTTTAGATGGGATGTTAAGGCTCCTATTTGGAATACAAGGAGGAAGGGATACCTCTCAGGGGAGAGCTCCTCTCCATTTGGAGATCCAAATTAGGATGTCTTTAAAATATCAAAAGGGAAAATATAACACCTAATTAGGATATCTTCAAGAGTTTTTTTTTTATTTGGATATCTAGACCCGACGGATCTATGGATCCCATAGAAGGATGAAGCTCGAGATCAAAACAAGAAAAAACCAGAGGAGAAACAAGGATCAAGGGCTAGAAGCAACGAAAGGAGCGGGCCGCCAAATCGCACAAAAATCGCCAGAGCACCTAAACCCTAAAGTCTCTTCCGATATAATCCCATTCTCAAAGTTACTTGTGTCTTAATATTATAAATTCGAGCTTGTTGTTAGTGGTACCCGACCTCTTTACTTTATACAAAATTCTGAGTTGTAATATTAGGTGGCACTTGCCACATGAACTTTAAATTTTAATTAATTTGATGTGATTTATTTATTTAATTAATTGCGTAATAGAAAATGCATACTTTTCTTAGGTTTTTTATTGCATGTCGTGTTTGATTTAGCTTAGAACCTGATCAAAGAATCGTGAGGGTACACTTAAAAATATATTATACTTGTAATTAAAATTAAAAATTTTAAACTTACATAAAAATTCTAATGTTTTAAGAAATAATCTTTGGATCTCTGAGAGTTTATCATACATTCATATTAATTCTTCTCTCCCTTATTAGGCACCTTCCCATCTGTAGGTTCTAGCAGGCCACTTGACATATTAGGGTGTAGTCCTATCAATGGGAAGTTGTGCGATCACTAAGATAAAACCTATTTTCATGCCTAATTTTTAAACTAATTCTTTCAAATTTATACATTTTATTCGATTCAATTTATATCCCTTGCATTAGATAAAAACTTAAATGTGTCTAAAAATTTATTTATATTTTATTTCAAGTTTCATATTTCCTAACATAAGTTAGGGGTCAAATTAGGATCTAATCTAAATATCATTCCCATTTCATCAAACTTAACTTAATTAAATGTCTTTACCCACTCTTTCATTAAAAACCAAATTCAAGGTTTTAAAGAGCCTAGGTGGTTAGTTGGCTCCCTAAATCAGGACGGGGTGTCCAGATTTGTACTGCATATACTAGGTTCGGGTTACTAATTTTTAGTACCCAATTTAGACTTAGGTTCTAAGGAAAGTTAAGACTATAAGACCTCAACCTTTGGGAATTAAATCCCAACCCTCTAATAAAATTGTTAATTCTAACTTAAATATCTTTCAATACAAATTTTAGCCCAACACTTATGATAGACTGGAGTGCTTATAATTTTTTTTTTAAAATCCCAAAGCACCTCCTACCTTTTCTCCTTTGACCTCTAGAACTAAGTATTCCACTTTGATCCAATTCCTATTGAATTTACAAACTCACTTCCTTTGAAATCAATCTTTGAAGTCTCAAAATAAAATTTCTATCATTATTTTAATCGAGCGTAATTATAGGAAATGCTAATTTCCTATGATGTAAATAAATATGAGGGCTTGCGCTCATAGGAGATTTAGTAACCCATATAACATTTTTTTTTCAAAAATCTATCTTTTCAATCATTTAATTAATTGACTTTGGGAAAAATCAAACCTGACAATCATTATCATTATTTTCAAATAATTGATAACAAATGATATATTCTTTCTTCGAGAAGATATATCATTATATTATCATGATTTTGATTATGAAATTAATGATCTCTTATCTGTATCATTATAGTCAAATATTCGATCAAACACCATTTTGATCCTTTGAGATCATATGTTATCTTTCCCTTAGTTAACTATGATACTTAGGATAAATTCAAAGTTTTGTAATATGAACTTATTAGGGAATAATATTTTTTACCTCTTGAGGATCATAGTATGAAAGTGGGTTAAACAAATTTAATTATTGTAATAAATTAGGCTAGGCCCCAAATAATATTACTCAAACATCATTTCAAACCTATTGAGCCCTATTGACCTTAATTTTATCAAACCTTTGATCAAGGGGGTTGACCGGTCAAATTGATCAGGCTAGGCCCCAAGACCCCTCCCAATCAATTCAATGGGTCAAATTAATTCTATTAAGCCTAGACGAGCCTAGACCCAGGCCCTAGGTCAACCTAGGCATACCCAAATTAACCCAAATTCATTCTTTTGATCTGAAATCAAATTCAGATCTTCCTTGGCTCAATTCTCACTCCTCTGGACTCAGTGGGTTAGACCCAACCTACTAAGCCCAGGCCCATGCCCTAGGTCAACTTGGATGACCAGGTCAACCTAGGTTGAACCTATTTAAATACTTTGAACCCAAATCAATTTCAAAACTATTTAAACCTATCTCTTGCTCAAATCCCCATCCCTTGGGCTCTTTTGACCAAATTGATTAGGTCAACTCTTGGCTTGGTCAACTCAAGCCTTGTTGGTCAAACCTAGACCTAATTTGGTCAAAATCCATTATTTAATGCAATTAAATCCTTCCTTTTGATCTCTAGACTCAAACCACAACCAATTGAGTTTAATTTCCCTCCTAATTGACCCTAGGATAGATCTAGGTCATTAATCATGAGCATGAGACTTTAAATAGATGATTTAGGGTTCATGCAAAAGATCTTTTTACAATATCTCTCTCTCTAAGCCTCCTCAAGACGTGAGACTTTGTTGGAGAGCTGATCTAACCTCTCTCCATCTTCCCCAACAAAACCCAGCCTTTCCAAGTTGCAGCCGGCGAGTTTTCGACGACATAAGGCTAGTTCCGTCCAAGGTTTCAATCCAGAGTTTATTTGATCATGGTTTCAACTAGGAAAACATATGAGGATAGTCTACAAGCTCAACCGTATTAAGATCCCAAAGATCGAACAATAAAATCTCTCAAAAACCCTTAACCTAGGTCACTACACTTAGGGTTAAATATCTTTTTACACATCGCATATCAAGCTATGAGAACTCTCCTACAGGATTTCTGTTCATGCGCTTAACTTGTGTTTAAAATTTCATTAAAATTGATTGAGTATTTGCAGAGAATGAGTCATTTTTCATTTTTAGGGTTTTCGATTTGGTTCCGTTGAACTGTACGATATCTCAGCCGTTGATCTCTTGATCAACAGATATGATCTCATCTTTCTGTGATCGGTCTGGACAGTGCATCTTGCTCCATCGGATGGGCTCTCCTCCAGCTCGATCATGTCCATCCATTTTGATTGGCAGAGTGAATCTGACTGGCATAGACAGTGCGTGCTGACTTAGTTATAGAGGAACCACATGGGTCTCAGCCGCTCTCAATAATTATTGGTAAGATTATTGGCGGCGTCAATATGCTAATGATTTGGGCACTGCCATCGTATCCACAAAACCAACCCGAGTCCGCCAGATATCACTCTTGGCTTTTTATTTTTTATTTACTTCTATGTTAAATAGTTTTAAAATCATATTCTAATTCCAATAATTCATAAAAAATTTATTTTTTAATCCAAAAATTATGTAATAATATGCTCAAATCGAATCATATTTTTGGTTCCTCTTTAATTTACAAAATATTTTTTTATTTAAAAATATATGTAATTTATTTTATAGTTAAATTTTTAACTTAGTTATGTTTAAATCATATTTAATTATTTAGTTATTAAATATGTTAATTTGTGGATAAAAACTTAATTTTAAAATATAGTATTTTTTTATATTTTCTTTTTAGAGAAATATCTGTTAGATTCGTTCACATAAGAATTAGGTTGTTAAACCTAAATTAATGTCCACTCGCTATCCGAGAAGGGGGGGGGGGGGGGGGGGATGAATTGGTCATTTTTTTAAAAAAATTATCCTCTTGAGTAATTTAACCGAAATAAACACTTTAATAATTTTTTAGAAAAGTTTTTTCAACCAAATTTTTTACAAAAAAAACCTCCAATGCGGTAATAAAAAGCGTAAAAATAAAAGGACACAAATTTATAGTGGTTCGGTTAAACCCAGACCTACATCCACCTCCGGAGGCACCCTCCGAGTATTACATCTAATCCATACTTTTCTTCATCCTTTTGCAACCCACAGCAAAGGCGGAGAAGCCTTTACAAATCAACCTCTTCCCACTACCCGGTCGTGGCCAGAGAATCATCATCCTTTTACACTATCCCAGTGTTGGCAGAGAACCTTCAATACCCTTTTACACTATAGCCTCGAGTGTGGGCAGAGAACGTCTTCCTTTCACACTTTCCTTAGTGTGGCAAGAACCGCTGCTATTTGAACTTCAAATGTCAGCAAGAGAACCCGGATTCTTATAGATCTTCTCGGCAAGTACATTCTATAAGGGAAAGAAGAAAAGAGTGAAGTACCCAGAATACACAAATAGAGATTCTTAACCATTAGAACACCACGTGGAAGCCTTCTACTTCAAGTGCAAAATCTCCTTTTTGAATGCTTCCTCTCACATTCTCTACTTGATTTTCTTCTTCAATAAGCATGAGATAATGGAAAAAACAGATTGGGTGGAAGTCTACTATTGGGATATTATATAGGAGAAGAAAAGAAAAATCGTCCAAATACAAATTTTTTTAAGTCAAGACACGAGAATGAATCGTCCATACCATCGGGATGTTCATCCTGGTACCGATTTTTACTTAATGAGTGTCTGGAAATGATCTCTAATTGGAATATTAGTACAAATAATGTTCGTAACACGATCATACGTCGTACAACTACGGTTCATCCGATACGATCCGTTATACGATACGGTCTGTTTCCCAAAATAATCTGCGTGGACATAACTAATTTTGGTAATCGGTTCACATCAAATCCTGGGAACGAACCGGACTTTGTCTGGAAACGAAATTTTTACAGAGAATAATGTCTCTGGCAGAATAATGAACTTCGTCTGAATGAAATTTTTATACGAGAAGAATTCGTCTGGGGATCGATTTGGTATTTCATCTAGACGAAATTTTTAAAGAGAAGAAATTCATCCTGGTACGATTATAGATTTATGTTGTCTGAACGTAAGGTTTTTTCTCAGAGCCTATTTGTCGCTAGAAAAAATTAGTTCATCCTGGACGATTCAGGAGTTAGAAAATTTCCTCACTCCTGTTTGGTTGCACTTGGCTCAATTCGGGGAGAAACTGACCCGATCGTCCGTCGCGCTGTTTGTGTGTTAACTATCTTCATCATCCCGGACGATCAGTACAATTTATATAATTCTCCTTAAGTGTGTGTGTGTGTATCTTTTTATTAATTCAATTACAATCACTCCTCTCATTCAAAGGAACAATTTAAGCTTCAATTGCACAAGAGAATTGTATGATGAAATTTTGATTTGAAGTCTTTCAATAGTTTTGGAGTTCAATTTCCTTGAAATATTACCGTACAACACAAGAGAAAAATACAAATCTTTCAAAAAAGTGTTTAGGAATAAATCACATAAAACAATACATATTTTGAAATCATCAAAACTTATTAAGTTTGCAAGAATGTGAACATTATGCAAATAGCACTCTCATACAAATATCTAGTGTATTTTTTTTTAATTGTAAATATTGTCTAAATTGCTATGTTAATTATTTTATAATTATTGCATTTATTGAAATTTATTAATACCTTAAATTAAATATATATGATTAATATTAATTCTAAATAAAATTTTATTATAATTATACTATTATTTTAAATTGCTATTTATTAACTTTTACCATTATTTTGAAATTATATTATTGTTGTTACTAATATTATATTATTTCTTCTCTTTTAGTTATTTTTACATATTCTTGTTATTATTATTATTATTCTAAAAATAATAATTATTTTTTTTATTGTTTTAAATACTGCTTGTTTATTTTGAAATCATTACTTATTATATTTTACATTTATTTTAAATTTTTAAAATAAAATTATTGTTAAAGAATATGCCTAGCTATTTTAAAAACAATCTCCCTTTTTTTTCTTTTATTAATTACACACTTAAATATTTAAATTAATATTTAATTAAATTAATTTTAAATATTGTTATTTAAATAAAGTTACGTTAAAATGTTTTAAATTTAGAAAACTTTAATAATTAAATATTTTAAGTTAATGATTATCTTTAAATAATAGTTATTTCAGTTTATTTAAAAAAAACCCTTTTAGTTATCTTTGAAATTAAAAAAATCATAACTATTTCATTTTAAATCGAATTTTTACTTATAATACCTTGTTCCTTTCAAAAAATTATGAATTTTATTTTAAAACTATTTTTAGAAACTAAATTTACTTTTTCTGGCTAATTTTTGTATTACCTATTTATTTGGATATTTAAATAATAGTTGAGTAATTCATATCTTGATTATTTTGAAATTATAAAATTATTTTTAAACCCTTTTTTTAACCTCCTTGAGTGACCATTAGATCTCTCCTATATTTATGTATGAATTTACATTAAAATATTTTGAATTACTTTTTTTTTTTAATTTATATATTTGTTATATGTGTATTTTAAATTATTTTAAACTTATATATATTATTAAATGCCTTAATTTGGGGAGATCCATTCATGAAATTTTAAACATTTATCTATGCATATGAATAGCATTCATGGTGAGAGGATTAGTGTGTAGTTGAGTCCCAATTATTCACTAATCACTTCATAAAGTGTGCTTAATTAACTGTTTTATCATCTTTTACATGTGTAGGATGCACGAGCACTTAGTCTAGGCCCTCCTAGATCCTAGGGTTTGGTTGTTTTTTTTTTTTTATGTATTCCCTGCATGTTACTTTGAGTGTTTGTCATTGACTTTGATTTCAAACCCATTCAATGTAGCGACACCTTAAGGATAATAATTAAGGACCAGTCTAGCGAACTTAAAAATATTATAGGAGCTAGGGTAGATCCCTAATTGACATGAAACTTTTAACATTTGAACTTAATGTCGTTTTAAAGCTCTCAAAATTTTTTAGTAATTTATTTTAGGAGCCCTTAGACCCCTTAAATAATAAACCATAATTTAACACATTAATTAAGACCCAGTAATTTTAAAAAAATCCTCATAAACCCATTTCAACTCTAAAAATTACCAATAATAGCTTGAACTAGCTAGAATTTAGCCCTTAACCTAAGATAATTAGAGCCCCTTAATTGGACTTTAATTTGAGCCTTAATTTAACTTTAATTAAAAATTCTCTTTTTGCCCCTAATAAATAATTAAAAATTATTAAAAATTCCAAATTTTCTCCAAACACTTGGGAACACTTTTTTAGGTCATTTCTAACCTTTGGGCATGATTCCAACCAGTTTGTAACTGATTTGAATCAAAACCCCTAAAACCCCCCTTAATTAAGTAATTTCGATAATTCATTAATTATCCAAATCTGGCTGGTTTTCCATAGTGACCTTTTGGACCCCCTTAGCCTAGTGTATAGGAGGACCCTCGACCCTCTAAAATTTACTAAGGCAACTTAAACTTCAAAGATCATTACCCTAAGTATTAAAATGGGCCAATAAACTAAAACTGATCCTAATCCATTAATATTTGAATTTTAAATAAAGTTTTTTCTTCAGACCTTCCAAAAACTTGATCATTAGGCAACTAGAATTAACTACCCAATATAGGAAATATCCAAAGCCACATAAGCCTATTACACACTTAAATGTGCTAGGGCACCCCATTTAGCTATAGGATTAGGGACGGTGTTTACTTTTTTTGCTTTATATGATGTGATCATATGTGGCATGTATGATTGCTTGATTTGTTTTGGTTTGACTTGCCATGATTACTGTGATGTTTTATTACTATATTTCCTACTTATGATGTGATTTATACGTTAAACTGTCCATGAGCTAGGGCCGCTTTTATACTAATCAAGTCTTATAAAGGTGGGCACGCTAATTATTAAGCTTTAAAACTGACGTTATTTTATATAGGCGCTCCAAAAATTGCTAAACCCCCTCAATTTAAAAGAGTGTGTCCAAGTGTATTCATCTTTTTACATAATTATAAACTACTTGTGATTTTTATTAGAATAATCATGTAGGAGTCAGGGTCTAGATTTTTATTTTCATAATATAATTTATTGTAATTATCATTGAGTTATGAAAGTCTCTAAAAGTATGGCATTTTAAATACTCGGTACCCAAAGATAACAAGAAAGGCCCCTTTTCGGGAAATTTCTTAGTCATTTGGTACCCTTCGGCAGGATGAACCAGATGGAGCCTGAAGGAGACAATCCAAAGGGAGACGACCTGGAGGAGGATGATTCATTCAAGCATGAAGATTTGAATATGAAATACCAGGCTTTTAAGACATGCATCATTTAGTAGGATTAGAATCTATATGGTTGTAGGTGGAGCCTGGCCACCACTATTTCTCTACAGACCCTGAGTTGTACTTATATGGCACTTACCATAGACTTTCCTACTTTAGTGTGTTGGTTATTTATATTGATATGTTTATTTTTTGTGTGTAGTAGAAATTGCCTACTTTTCTTAGGTTTTTTTCTTGCATGTGCTTAGCCTGATTTTTGCTAGGCTCTCTAAGAACTAAAAAAATATTTTTTTAATCATAATTTAAAATGAACATTTTAAGGTTTAAATGATTTATAAACCTAACAACCTAAGGAATAATCAGAATCATCCCAGGTTGCATGCATATTAAATGCATTCTTCTCTCTCCTTCTAATAAGACACATCCCCGCTTGCGTGTAGTCCGGATAATCTGGCATATGATGATGAAGTGCCAGACCTAGGGAGACTTAGTCTTTTCTAAAAATTATTTTCTATAAGCCTATTTTTAAAATCTCAAGCATATCTAATTTAGCCTTTTCAACTAGCATGCATTGCATTAGAAACTCATTAATTAAAAATTTAATTGCATTAGCTCTAGGAGCATTCACCGTATATAAGTTCAGAGCCAATTAGGAAGCTCTCTAGATGTCGGCCCTACCTCCAAAAACTAAACTACGCACCCATATTTCATAAAGATCAGACAACATGGATTTGATGCGCCTAGGTGGTTAGCTGGCATTCTTTTTTAGGCAGGATATAAGCCTAAGTGCATTAGCTAGGACACGGGTGTTAGTGTTGGGTAGAACACTAAACCCACCTTAGATCTAGGATTCAAGGTTACTATATTGGGTGTTCATAGTATGCCTAAATAGTGGGTAAGTTCCTTTTCTTCAGGGACTATAAATCCTGCCTATTCGCATCACATAGATGGCACCACTTTTATCTTTTCTCTCTATATATTTTGTGTGTATGATTTTATCTCTCCTTATTATCTTAGTCCCTCTGGATGCTGAGATGAACCATGCATGTTAACTGAGCCACTTGGACCATTTCTTTTGCTTTGAGTAGGAACTTTATAGTCTCTCTTTTTGTGTGCCAATCCCTCATCTAAGAAGAATAATATCAGATTCTTAATTGAGAGTTTTCTTGGGCCCTAGGCTATAGATGTAATTAACCACAGGGGCTTACGCCGGTGGGAAATAGAAATCCACCATTAAATAAATCCCACTTGAGCTGATGTATCAGGTGGGGGAACCCATTATTTTAATCACATCGTATATATTACTGCCCACGGGGAGCCCTTGTGAGAGCCGGTATCCTCAATGATAGTCGTATGTGCGATCTAATCTGACATTAAATTGGTTCGCTTGCGAGGAGCATGAAGGTCTACGATCATCTCTATCTCTCAGAGTGGTGTGGTCGTATACCATTCTGCACTCGGTAGCTGCGGCGGTGTCCTTTTAGAGGTCTACAAGCCCAAATCTTGACCTTAGGTTAACCTGGATTGAATAAGATTAACCTTTAAGATCTTTCTCACTTGAATCAAACCCCGAATATATTCAAACCTCATTTAAACTCCCTTGAATATATCCTTGCTGATTTGGACTTGATTGGTCATCATGACCCAATCACTAGTTTACTCGGTCAATTGCGCCCAAGTCTAGTCAAACTTGACTCAATTAGGTCAATTCATGGTCCATATTCAAACCTAATATAATCAAGCTTTTCAGATCTCCAAGTCCACTATTTTCATTCAAGTTAATGATTTAAATATCTTCAAAGATAAATAAAACCAAATCAATTCATAAGGACTTAGTTAAATTCACTTCAAACTCTCATACCTTACTGGAAATAGAGCTTATTCCTACTCCCAACCCTCTCTCACTTCTCAAGCAACCGTATACCCAAAGCTCATTTTGTTTGAGTTATCGAGGAATTCCTCAAGCCTTCCCGATTAAAACCCAATCGTTAGAAGCTCACCGATGACAATCCTTCGGCCACCATAGTGTTTAATCCATCCGAGACCAAGATCTTCTGATTAATCACATTTCAAGCCATGACTTCAACTAGGGAAATAATAGCAGGCAATCTACAAGAGCCCTAGATCAGCTAAATCAACCAATTAGAATGGGTAAAATCTTAAACCTTAGCTAAGAACAGTTAGGGTTAATTAGCCTTATATTAAGCTCATTTTAAGCCAAGTTTTTTAATTCCCCATTAATGCTTTTCACATTACTTATTTGTGTTTAAAATTTTATGGCATTTGATCAATCAAATTTTGAGAACGAGTAAATCTACCATTTCTAGGTTTATTCTGCAACTTGCAGTATATGTACGTTTTCTGGACAGTTGATCACTCGATATTTGGTCAAAATTGAGCTGTTGGTGGCTTTTTTTAACCATAGATCAAATCTTGTGGCTAGCCCTCTATTCAAAATTGTAGAAGATTAGATGGCGAAGGACTTGAGCTGATATGGTTAAGTACCCTAGCACCCATTTCTATGCTGTGGATGACTAGATCGAATATATTGGGTAAAATCTTAATAATTGTGTAGTGGTGAAATAATTGCTAATTATTGCCTGTAGTTTGATTCTCTTAATCACGGTTTTCCATGTGTTCGGTCCACTATTGATGTGCGGCTAATCCGTTTAATTTGATTTAAAATTATTTTAAAATTAATTTTTCTTCAAAAAAATTAAAATAAATTCAAATTTTATAAAAATTTAAGGATAATGCACAATATTTCTAGAATTTTAAAAATTTTAAATCAAAATTAAATTATTTTAGAATATATTTTATATATAAGTCCAGGGCCAATTAGGAAGCTCTCTAGACATCTGCCCTACCTCCAAAAACTAAACTACCTACCCATCTTTCATAAAGACCAGACAATATGGATTTGACGCGCCTAGGTTGTTAGCTGGCATTCCTTTTCAGGCAGGATATAAGCCTAGGTGCATTAGCTATGACACGGGTGTTAGTGTTGGGTAGAATACTAAACATCCTTTAGATCTAAGTTTCAACGTTATTATATTAGGTATCTCATAATATGCCTAAATAGTAGGTAAGTTCCTTTTCTTCAGGGAATATAAATCCTGCCTATCTGCATCACATAGATGACACCACTTTTATCTTTTCCCTCTATATGTTTTGTGTGTATGATTTTCTCTCTCCTTATTATCTTAGTCCCTTTGGATGCTGAGATGAACCATGCATGTTAACTAAGCCACTTGGACCATTTTTTTTCTTTGAGTAGGAACTTTCTAGTCTCTCTTTTTATGTGCAAATCCCTTATCTAGGAAGAATAATATCATATCCTTAATTGAGAGTTTTCTCGGGCCCTAGGCTCTAGATGTAATTAACCACAGGGGCTTACGTCGGTGGGAAATGGAACTCCACCATTAAATAAATCTCACTCAAGCTGATGTATCAGGTGGGGGAAACCCATTATTTTAATCACATCGTATATATTACTGCCCATTGGGGAGCGCTTGTGAGAGCCGATATCCTTAATGGTTAGTAGTATGTGCGATCTAATCTGACATTCCACTAGCTTTCTTGTGAGAAGCATGGAGGCCCGCGATCATCTCTATCTCTCAGAGTGGTGTGATCGTATACCCCTATGCACTCGGTAGCTGCGACGGTGTCCTTTCGGAGGTCTACAAGCCCAAATCTTGACCCTAGGTCAACCTGGGTTGAGTAAGATTAACCATTAAGATCTTTCTCACTTGAATCAAACCCCAAATATATTCAAACCTCATTTAAACTCCCTTGAATATATCCTTGTTAATTTGGACTTGATTGGTCATCATGACCCAGTCACTAGTTTACTCGATCAATTGTGCCCAAGTCTAGTCAAACTTGACCCAATTAGGTGAATTCATGGTCCATATTCAAACCTAATATAATCAAGATTTTCATATCTCCAAGTCCATTATTTTCATTTAAATCAATGATTTAAATATGTTCAAAGATAAAGAAAACCAAGTCAAATCTAATTTGACCAAGTTAATTCATAAGGACTTAGTCAAATTCACTTCAAACTCTCATACCTTACTTGAATTCCAACCTCTTAACATGGCATTCATTCTAGACCACTCCAACTAGCTAGCATTGACACTTGGCTTCCACCTCAGTAGTCAACATAGTCAATTGACTAGTTAACATAGTCAACAAGTCTTAAAATGGTAGCAGGAATTTAACTTTAAATTGACCAAAATTAAAACCTTAACTCAAGAAAATTAAAAGCACTTTGATTTGATATCAAATTTAAGCTTACTTTACTTTTAATTAAAAATTAATGTTTAATTAATTTAATTAATAAAAAAATTTAAAATTTGAAAAAAAATTCTTTAACACTTAAAAAAACGTCTTTAGATCATTTCTAGTTTTTGGAAGTGATTTCAAGAAGTTTGGAGTTCATTTGGTTTCAAATCATTAAAAGCCCCTTAATTAAATTAATTAAACAATTCAACAAATTCCCAAACTTCTAAAAATCCCAACTAATACTAGAAAAGTCCAAATTAAGTAAACTAAAAGACATTAGACCCCAATTGGGGTCTAATATTTATTAAAAATATTAAACCTCCATAAATAATTTAAAATTAAAAGGTTAACATTTGGTCAACCTTAAGTAAAAAATTATAACTAAATAAAAAAATCTAAATCCAACAAACTTATAGTCTAATTACTCATCTTAAGGTCTATTATTTAAAAAAATATTAACATTTTAGAAATAAAACTTAATATAAAAGGCAAATTTTGATCCCTTTAATTAATGTATTTAAATAATTCAAATAAATCCAAAAAATTCAATATTTAATTTTAAAATCCAAGAGACCATAATCCAATTTTAAAAACCAATAATTAATCAATCTTCATTAAAATTCATTAACATTCAAATCTTAATCAAATTAATTGACTTTATTATACTAGTTACCACAAGTAACCCAAGTCTCTGAGGCTATTAATTAGCACTAATGAAGGTTAGATAAACTTCACGGCCCAAGTAAGCAACAAAAGGTAGCAGGAATTTAACTTTAAAAATAAATCTTAAAATTAATTCTAAATCATTAATTTTTAAACTTTAATTAATTTTTTTCTTAAACCTTTTAACACACCAGAATATCAAATAACTTTAACTAATTGCCCTACATAAGACATATCCAACCCACATAACCTACCTCACATGCATTAAATGATTTGCTAGGACAATAAACTCCAGTCTTAGGCTAGACTGATATTTAATTTTTTGCAGTTATGTGCCAAATTTTTTGAGTTTTCACTGCATGCTGGTTGTTAGTTTAGATTAATTTATGCAATCTATGTATTGATGTGATGGTCGTTAGATTTACCCTTAGGTTAGGGTTAATTTAACGGCTAACTCAATCTTATGTAGGTGGCAATGCTTATACAGATTAATTAAAATAAAAGGGGCATAAAAGTAAGCTTTAAATTAATGATGTTTTCAAGGTGCTTAAAAAATGCTAAGTCTTGTTTTTAAATTAAAAGAGCATTGCCAAGTGTGGTTGGTTTGAGCATTTTAAATTTCATTTTATTATCTACTTTGGATGTTGATTTAAATATTGATTGCTTAGGATAACCCTATAGGTTATTAGAGTATAGATTTTAATTTTATTTAAATATATTTGATATAATTTGAGTTGTAATCAAGAGTTGTAATGGAAAATTACTATGAGATGGATTGTTAAGCATCCTATTTGGAATCCAAAGAGAAAGGGAGACCCCTTAGGGAGAGCTCCTCTCCATTTGGAAATCTAAATTAGGATGAATTTAAAATATCTGAAGGGAAAAGATAACACCCAATTCTAAGGAGAGTTTCTTTTCATTTGGATATCTAGACCCAACAGATCTAAGGATCCCACATAAGGATGAAGAAGTGAAGAAAGAGAAGAATCCCATTCTGAAAGTCACTTGTGTCTTAGGATTAAAAATATGGGCTTGTTGTTAGTGGTACCCGACAATTTTACTTTTTACAAAATTATGGGCTGTAATATTAAGTGGCACTTGCCATATGGACTTTGAATTTAATTTAATTTGGTGAGATTGATTTATTTAATTGATTGCTTAGTATAAAACACATACTTTTCTTAGGTTTTTTATTACATGCTATATTTGATTTAGGCCAGAACCCAATCAGAGGCTCATGAGGGTACACTTAAAAATATTTTTTTACTTCTAATTAAAATTAAATTTTTAACCTCACATAGAAATTCTAATTTTTTAAGAAGTAAGTTAGGGATAGCTTAGAGTTTTTCATTCATTCATATTAAATCTTCTCTTCTTTATTAGGCACCTCCCCATCTGCGGGTTCTAGCAGGCCACCTGACATATTAGGGTTTATTCTTGTCAAGGGGAAGTTATACAATCTCTAAGATAAAACCTATTTTTAAACATGATTTTTAAACTTCTTCATTCAAATTTATGCATTTTAATCAATTTAATTTGTATCCATTGCATTAGATACAAACTTAAATGTGTCTAAAAATTTAATTACATTTTATTTCAAGTTTAACATTACCCAATATAAGTCAAGAGTCTAATTAGGATATGCTTTAGATGTCAGCCCCATTTTTTTAAACTTAACTTAATTAAACATCCTTACCCACTCTTTTATTAAATACCAGCTTAATGGTTTTAAAGTGCATAGATGGTTAGCTGACACGCCAATAAATGTCGGGGTAAGCCCAGATTTGTGCTGCATTTGATAAGTTTGGGTTACTAATTTTAATAGCCAATTTAGACTTAGGTTCTGAGGCAAGTTCAGACTATAAGACCTTAACCTTTAGGAATTACATCCCAACCTTCTCATAAAATTGGTAATTCAAACTTAAATATCTTTCAATCCAAATTTAAGCCCAACACTTAGGATAGGCAGGGATGCTTCTGAAATATTTTAGATTCCCAAAGCACCTCCTACCTTTTCTCCTTTGACCTCCAGAACTAAATCTTCCACTTTGATCTAATCCCTGTTGAATTTACAACCTCACTTTCTTTGACATCAATCTTTAAAATCTCAAAATAAAATTTCTTCTATTAATTTAATTACTATTATTCACATAAAACTCTGATTTCCTATGATGTAATTAACTATGAGGTCTTGAACTCGTAGGTGATTTAGTAACCCATATAAAAAAATTAAAAATTAATCTTTTAAAAAATTTAATTTAATTATCTTTGGAAAAAGTCAAACGTGATGATCATTATTATCATTTTTAAATAATTGATAGAAAATGATATCTTCTTTCTACTGGAAGATATATCATTATATTATCATGATTTTGATTATGAAATTAATGATCTCTTATCTGAATCATTATAGTCAAACATTCAATCAAATACTATTTTGATCATGAAGGATCATATGTTATCTTTCCTTGAGTTGACTATGATGCTTAGGATAAATTCAAAGTTTTGTAATCTAAACTTATTAGGAATGATATTTTTTGCCTACTTAGGCCATATATTATTCATAATAAAGTGTTTAATTTCAAAACCAAAATTTTAACAATTAATTTTTCCCAAAATAAATAATCTTTTTAAAACTCCAACAACCTTTTTTTAATAAAATATAGACTATAAAGAATTATATTACAAAAATCCTAATAGAATTCCATACATTTCATTGAACCTATAAGAATTAACTTGTATGAATTCTAGGTGTTTGATATGACTTATAAATTATATATAATTAACATCATATACACCAGCAACAATAGTTATAGTTGTAGTTGTGGACCTTAACTTTCACCCAACCTTGGGTCAAGGTGGTTGAATTGGTCAAATTGACCAAACTAGGTCCCAAGACCCCCTCTATTGGGTTCAGTGGGTCAAACTAGGTCTGTGGAGACCAGACTCAAGATTTGGCCTGGCTGACTAGGCCAACCTAGGTTGATCCTACTAGCCCAAATACTCTTTATTTTGATTCAAATCAATTTCAAATCCTTCCTTAGCTCAATCCCTCACCCTTTTGAGTTTAACTAGTAAAAATGTCCGTGCATTAAATGCACGTAACTAAAGTTTTAAAAATAAAAATTTATATTATAAATATTTTAATTATATTATCATTGTTAAGATGAAAAAAATTATGAAATTTATCATTATAAATAATTATTATCACTAATGTTTATTTGCATGTGTGCAAAGTCTAGTAAGCATTATTAGTACAAAATCAAAATGTAGTTCGATAAACAGAATAAAAAAGTACCAGATCATGACCATGAATATCTCCATCTCAACGCTAATATAAAAAATGAGTTTTAGCATAATATTCTTATCGTCGAGTAATATTATAGGTGCTAAGATGCCCTTGATAACTTCCAAATGAAGAGACCAAACCATAGTGCAACATTTATGTTCAAGAATTACACAAACTCGTCAGTCTATTGGTACATGTTGTTCAATAAGCCCCCATATGACTATTTGTACTTTAATAATAAATCTACACTTATACTTGCTGCAATCGAGGAAAGTTGAAGAGTTTTTGTAGAACTTGTCCATGAAGTCTCTTGGATTCAACAGCTTTGCAAGACCCTAGTTTTGGTTTTAATCAATTAACAAAATCAACCATTTACAAATTTCAAGTAGACATTTCAAGAGTAGCTTACAAAGTGGTGACATTTTCAATTTCTGAAATCCATGCTGGAGCTTCAGAATGATCAAATGAATTGTTGCTAAGACTGCTGAAATAAAAATAACATAGCTTCCATGTCTACTATAGTTTCATAAAACAAGATACAAAATAAATTCCTAATACATGTTAAAAGCTTCTTACACAATATTGAGGCTATTCAACTCAGCTAGATCTGGCTTAGTTCCAATTAAATCATTGTTAATTTGCTAAATATTTGTAGAAGCAATGAATGATTACTTACAAGACATGAGAACCAGTAAGTTTGTAAGTAAAAAACTTAATCTTATAAATTAATATAAGAGTAGGTACCTTTGGGATCGAACCAATGTAAGCTTCAGGGATATCCATTTCCATTAGAACCTGGGCATTAATGGCCATGGCTGCTTTAGAACTTGGTTTAGATATTATTTTTGGAATTGCAGACATTTTCTTGATATATCAGAGAGACCATTTGGAGGGGCCTTCGATGTGGGGAGCCACTACTTATCATCTCTTATGTCTACATTCCCTTTTTCCGAGGTTTTCTTGTCTATTTGGACATACCAGAACTTAATATGATCCTTGAAATAATCAAGATAGTCTTGATAGAGTTGTTGAAGGTTGAGATATTATTGAGATTTGTGCATTATGGATGTTTATAAGGTTGAAAATGAGTTAAAAAAAAAAATCTTATAATAAGCATTGCATCTAATTTGCATAATGCTGGAATGTTTATGAAGAGATATCCATGTTGCTGAGTTGCCATAATCATTATAATAATGTGAAAGAAAAATTGAAGAATATGATACTTAAACAGATGTTTAACATGATTATGACTAAAACAAAATGAAAAAGAATTAAGAAAAACCTAGGCATATTGATAAGTAAAATCTCTATGAATGTTTGTCCTCTCTTATTGATGGTGAGCCTATCATGGACTTTCGGGAGGATGTTGCTACTGTTAACAATGTGGATGATGGTATTGGGGGCCTTAAGGGCCGTGACAATGGGAGTGTGGGGATTGATAACATGGCTTTAATTCTTACCGAATTTTTGCCACCTGTTTCACCTATGGTTGTTGAAAAGATTTCTGTCTTGTTAACTTGACAGTGGTTAATGAATGCTATAGTCATGCTAACAATGACTTTTTGGACTTGTCACCCACTATTTCAATGTCAAACGAAACTGTTTCATTTATAGATGTCTCACTTTCCTCTCATCATGCATGGGTTACAATTGTGCTTGTTCACCAAACATAGAAGTTGAAATAAATATACGAAGGTTTAAACAAAAATCAAAATACTAATTTGATATTGTTTCTAATCATTCTACAAGCAAAAGAATCTTGAGGCATTGATAAGAAATCATCATGAGAAATTTGATATTGTATTTTTTTAATACTTTGTGCAAACAGTTGCATTTGTGTTGTTAAAATTAGGGCCCATTTAGACTGCTTACAGTGTCTGCAAAAGTAGTTTTGTAATTGTCGCGAAAAATTCAATTTTTTGAAAAATATTGCGGCTATTATAAACTTTTTTTTTTCAATAATATCAGGAATATGATTGTGATATTTGAAACAAAAACTCTCTTAATGTAATTACTACTAATTTAAATTTATTATATGAAGAATAGCAAAAAAAGGAGAAAATAAAAAACATATTTTCTTCAAGTTTGACATGTCCTCACCGAAAAGTATAAACAAGTAACATAAATAAATATTTTAGACTTATGAAAAGATTTAATGGATCAATATGAGG
>NW_021396735.1:0-248 GCF_001605985.2 Dendrobium catenatum | reverse complement strand
TTGCTTTCCCCCCCGCTCGGGGGTACTTATAAGTGACACAATTTGCTTTCCCCCCGCTCAGGGGTACTTATGAATTATTCCGGCCGGGAAAAGAAAAGGGTGCACCAGGCTCGCCTGGCCTCGCCGTGTGCGTCGAACCGGTTTCCCTCCTACCACGTTCACTAAAGGCGTGCTTAGGTGGTTTGCCGGTCCGACACGCATGTCGAGACATGAGGGCGAGGGTCGCTCGCTTACCTCAACATAGGTGT
>NW_021396734.1:0-635 GCF_001605985.2 Dendrobium catenatum | reverse complement strand
TCCCTTAAGTGTATCCAATTCATTTTTAATCCTCAAAATTTTCTCGATCTCTTTAGACTTCTTAAAATCAGATTCAAGTGATGTGTGTGAAACTTTTAATGCAACATGCTTTTTAACTAATTCACAATGATTTCTATTTAACTCGTCAAATTCATCAAGTAAAATCATGTGATTTGAATCAATCATTTGATGGTCTTTAGTCAAAATTTCATGCTCTTTTGTAGATTCAGAAATTCTAATTTCAAGCTAGCATGTGTTTTCTTTAATTTTCTATATGATGCATAGATTTTTTCTGAAACTTCAAGAAGTTGATCGTAGTAAAATTCATATACCTCTTCTTGATCAAGATTGTTGTCCGCCATCAAGCACAATTTCGATGTCACATCTTCTGGTTTCGTCTCCAATGAGTCTGATGCCGAATCCGCCCAAAATGCTTTTTGTACTCTCATCTTGTCCTTCCTTAGCTTTGGTTTCTCCTCACCCTTTCCTTTGCTTGAGTAATCTTTAAGTGTAGGGCAATCAGTTCTCACGTGTGCTGGTTTCCTGCATTCATAACAAACGACATCATAAGATCTTTTAGAATGTTTATGATCCCTACATTTTCTCCAACGATGCTTTTGCTTCTTCCTTAGAAA
>NW_021396733.1:0-338 GCF_001605985.2 Dendrobium catenatum | reverse complement strand
CATAATTTGGAGGTGGCGCAATCCAATTTCCATGAGGATCCCTCATATGTGTTCTATTAGACGCAAAATGTAGGAGGAAATTGGAGCATGAATCACCCGTAAAATCCTGTGAAGTCAAAATACAACATTTATTTAGCATTTCAATATGAAAGGAATTCTTAAATGAAGGATTTTAAATTCTCAATTCTAAAAGTTGGAAAAAACCAACCTTCAATCGAGGGGCCATTGATAAATACAATGCTGGGCTAACCAAACTTTATCAAACATAATAATGGTTGATGAGCTAGTATATATAAACAATACATAATACAACAACAACAACATCAAGCCTTTATCCC
>NW_021396732.1:0-324 GCF_001605985.2 Dendrobium catenatum | reverse complement strand
AGAAAAATAGAGGGTTGCGTTAGGTAGTCGAGAGCCAATATAAAACTTGTCGAATAATCATGATAAATTATTTAATATATTATGTTATGCTATAGCGTTCTCCATAAGCGACAAGTTGTATGACATGAATACAATGAGAAGTGTGCAAGGGCTGTTGAACTAGCGCCCGGGTACAATGTTAAATAAGGGTTCCCACATCACGAACGAATGTGGGCAAAAAAATAATTCATGAATTAAAATTAGGATAGGAACTTAAAATATAAGTTCTTCAAGCAAATTAATGAAATTAATAAATATTATGATTTATATAAAGATAAATATTCT
>NW_021396731.1:0-229 GCF_001605985.2 Dendrobium catenatum | reverse complement strand
ACTGATTAGTTTAATTTATATAATTTTAAATAACTAATAGTTGATTAGTTGAATAATAGGTCATTTAAATATTAATAATTAATAGTATAATTGAGCAATTTAATATAGCTTAACAAACTGATTAATAGTATAATTGATCATTAAAACTAATTACATACTTAATATTGTAAATAATAATTAAATAATTAATTAGAAGTTAAATTTTAAACTAATCAAGGAGATAATTAAC
>NW_021396730.1:0-263 GCF_001605985.2 Dendrobium catenatum | reverse complement strand
GATCTTGATAGGACTCATCTTCATTCCCCCATTTTTGTCTTTGAATTCATAAAATCCTTGGGTCAAGAAGTTTGACCTGGTCAAACTGACCAAGCCATGCACCAAGACCACCTCCCTTATACTCAGTGGGCCAAACCAAGTGTACTAATCCCAGACGCAGGCCCTAGGTCAACCTAGGTTAACCCAAATTGACCTAAACCCTTTTAATTTGATTTCAAATCATTTAAAACACTTCTTTGGCTCAAACTCCCACCCCTTGGACC
>NW_021396729.1:0-261 GCF_001605985.2 Dendrobium catenatum | reverse complement strand
TACTCGTACGCAAAAGACACTAGAGTTGCCTGTCTCCGCTTTGGAACCCCTTGCCCACGTGCATGCGTCCATGCACGACCTGAGCTCGCACCCTGAGCGTCCGGCCCACCCAACAGCATGTGCCATCGCGTAGCTTGCTCTCGAGCTCGTCTGTGTCTGGCTCCCCTACTCGCATGCGTGTGCAGCCTCCCGCGCAACACTCCTATGCGCATGATTCTAGCTTCGAGCATCAACGAGCTTCCGCCTTTGAGCGTGTTGCTG
>NW_021396728.1:0-205 GCF_001605985.2 Dendrobium catenatum | reverse complement strand
TCTTGGACTAGAAAGAAGACTCTAGTCTTATCAAAACAATTTTCAAAACAAAATCAAAACCAAACTCTCAATTCCTTCCAAAATACATTCAAATCATTGCATTCAAATTTTCTATATGTATCCTTGGTGGAAAAAATTGGATTACAAAATGCATCCAAAATACTCTAGTCTTATACTTGGAAGATGATTTTACAACTGAAATAAT
>NW_021396727.1:0-276 GCF_001605985.2 Dendrobium catenatum | reverse complement strand
GTAGGTAAACAACGAACAATTTTATTTACCATTTCAACATTAGTTAATTCCCTACGAAATGCATGCAAAGAAGTGAGAATTTGTGTAAATCTTGTGTACATGTCAGAAATAGATTCATTAGGTTTAATGCAAAAAAATTCATAGTCATGTAATAAGATATTGAGCCTTAATTGTTTAACCTTATTTGTCCCTTCGTAAGTTATACAAAGTCTATCCCATATGTCCTTTCCGCTTTTGCAACTGGAAACCCGCATGTAGTCTTCAGATTTTAAATCA
>NW_021396726.1:0-217 GCF_001605985.2 Dendrobium catenatum | reverse complement strand
TCATCTCCCCCCACAATCTCCTCTGCAGCCCAAATCCCCCTTGAAAACCCAACCCCAACCCCAACCCTTAGATGAACTTGAAAAGAAAATAATAGGGATTGTGCAGGAGTCCATTTTCCAACTCTTCCAGGAATTTGAAGGTAGAATGAGGAAGAATTTTGAACAAATTGTGAAGAGAGTTGATCTTATTGATGAGAAGCTCCAAAATTGCATTGTC
>NW_021396725.1:0-376 GCF_001605985.2 Dendrobium catenatum | reverse complement strand
CTATTTGGTGGCATTCCTCCTCCTCCTCCAGAAGAAAAGAGAATGAGCGATGATTTTCTTTTTGTTTTTTGTATTTGTGTTTGTTTTAGTGTTTGTTCTAGTGTTTGTTCTAGTTGTGTTTGTTTGTCTTAATTTTAAACTTTAGTGTATTTTCTTTTGTATTGATATTATGAAATATTCCTGTAATCCTTTTCATAAATATCAATATATATTATAGTTGATTTTGATTTTAGATTGTTTTTAAAATATGTTTAGTTCTTATAAATTTCATTAGTCTTTTTAATTCTAATTGTGCTTAAATTAGATTGTGATTTAAGATTAATTACATTAGAAAATCTCATCTTTCTAAATTTAAAATTTGTTTATAACTTGTCAT
>NW_021396724.1:0-340 GCF_001605985.2 Dendrobium catenatum | reverse complement strand
ATTCAAAATTAGAAATTGAGGTTTTAAAAATATCTACATTCCCAAAGATTCTTCCCTTGTTTTATACAAATAAAATAAGGTTTATTTTAGTCTGGGTTCTCAATTCCCTATAGAGGCAAGCCTCTATAGTTAATTACATCCTAGGAGAGAAGCTCCTAAGAAAACTCTCGATTAAAGTAGTGATTTCATACCCTCTTGAGTACAAAGTAGAAGACAAGGAAACAGAAGTAGGAATTTTTCAAGTAGAAAGCTCAATGTTGAACATTTATTAGCAGGTCAAAGGAAGAAAAGTAGGAGGAGACAGATTCTGAGAAGCTCAGAGGCAACCTCAGTCTATCCT
>NW_021396723.1:0-543 GCF_001605985.2 Dendrobium catenatum | reverse complement strand
TCACTTTTTGGACTATTTTTAGAAAGGGAAAAGCTTGTTAGCAATTGTGATTCAACTTCAGTGTCTAATTCTACGTTCCCAACTCTTCAGGCAACTAAAGAAGTGCATGTAAGATTATTTTGTAATTGCATTTCTTTTATCCTAATCTTGTATTTTTAGCTAAGTTGGTTTTGTGAAAAGGCTTTAAAGTGGTACGCTTTCCCACAACTAAAGTAAAGGCTATGATTCCCCTTAAAGAAAGAGATTGCAGAGGTTGCTCTACCTGTGTGAAGCAAAGGAGTTTTTACAGGGATTGTAGAAATTAAAGGTAGCTTAGTGCACCTAGACATATATGTAGGCTCTTCGAGCAAAACAACATAAAAATCATTTTCATATAATTGACTTTTCAGTGCTTATTTATTGCTTTTATTTGACATACAAAATAATCACTCATTATTGTAAATCGTTTAAAATACAATTTCAAGTACATAAGTTCTTTTGTAATTGTATTTCTTTTGTAATTGTATTTCTTTTGTACTAATTTTATTTTTTTAGCTAAGTTGT
>NW_021396722.1:0-505 GCF_001605985.2 Dendrobium catenatum | reverse complement strand
TCGTGAATTCTATTTTTCTGTATCAGTGATTTGATTTTTGTTGATCAAGTATTTGTATTCTGATGATTATATGATTTCTACATGATTATATGATTTCTGTACGGCAATTTGAATAACTGCTTCTGGTGAATTATCTGATATGTTTTATCAATTATCTGATATATGATTTCTGATTTCTGTATGATTCTGTTTGTTCTATACGATTCTGTTTATTCTGTTTGTTCTGTATGACTCCGTTTATTCTGTATGATTCTGTTTGTTCTGTACGAGTCCATTGGTTCTATGAAATCTGACTTAAATATTATGCTATTCATTCTAATCAAATATCTGAATATCGTATCTCATTTGATTATATATGATTTCTGTGATTATCTAAACGCTGTACGGATTTATGAGTTTCCTGTCATTGCACGATTTCATTAATTTGTCATATTTTACCCGTTACTGAACACAGATATTGATATGGAAATTGATACTGCATCGATTCGTTGATACTACCGATACT
>NW_021396721.1:0-557 GCF_001605985.2 Dendrobium catenatum | reverse complement strand
AGAGCAATTTTCTTTCCCCCCGCCCGGGGGTACTTATAAATTATTCCGGCCGTGCAAAGAAAAGCGTACACCAGACTCGCCTGACCTCGCCGTGTGCGTCGAACCGGTTTCCCTCCTACCACGCTCACTAAAGGTGTGCTTAGGTGGTTTGCCGGCTTGGCGCGCAGGTCGAAGCAGGAGGGCGAGGGTCGCTCGCTTACCTTGTCGTAGGTGTCGCGCCAGTTGCCCCTCCCACCACGCTCAATAAAGGTGTCCATAGGTGGACCACCGACTCGACATGCATGCCGAGGTAAGAGAGCGAGAAAGTAGGCGACTGTCCGCCTCGTCGTAGGCGTCGGACCGGATTTCCTCCTACCACGCTCAATAAAGGCGTGCTTAGGTGGTCTACCGGCCCGTCGTACAAGTCGAGGACGGAAGCCTGAGTTTAGGGGTTATACCTTCGGAAACGGAGACCGGCGGCTCGTGGATCGAGGATCGAGGCAAGAGGGGGATTCTCTTTTCTTTTTTTTTTACTATTATATATATATATAGTAAATATTAATTAATTAAAATTAATT
>NW_021396720.1:0-734 GCF_001605985.2 Dendrobium catenatum | reverse complement strand
GATGTTTTGTTTTTGTAGTTTATGTTTTTATGATTTTATTTTTGTGATTTTTTGTTTGTTTTTGAGTGATTCTTATTTAGAGTATGTACACTTGTCATTGTTTACTGTGTTTTGAGTGTTCATTTGTTTTTCTTTGATAAAAAATACAAAAATTTAAAAATTTTGTGTTAATCATCCGGGACAAATTTTTTCATACAGGACGATGTGTGTAAAATGTCAATCTGCGTAACTTCAAACAGTCTTAAGAGCAATTTTTAATATAGTTTGTCTGTATGATCCTCACGATCATCTGGGACAAATTATTTTTTCTTAAATAACGAGATGATTGAATGCAGCAGTTGAACGGATAAGACAGTTTTTATTATGAACTTCGTCCGTACGAACCTTTGGTTAGTCCAGACGAAACAGATGTCGGTTCATAGCGGGGGACGGTTTTCAACTGCCATTAAAATGAGTTACTTTTGATCGTCTGTACGAACACGTGTTCGTCTGTACGATCGTCTTGGTCAAAAGTCTGTACGAAAGGATGCTTCATAAATTGTGTGATTACGAAAAGCCATTATTTTTTAACTCACTCGTTCATCCTTACAAAATATTTTTGTACGGGGACGAATCTAATTCGTACGGGACAAACGAAATTTCGTCTGGTACGAACAGTCGTAATTCTTTAAATTGATGACAATTTTTATTGAACAGCCATTCTCACACATCTCTTTCAAAGTTTTCATCTTTTC
>NW_021396719.1:0-775 GCF_001605985.2 Dendrobium catenatum | reverse complement strand
TTATTGGATGGGTCAACCTGAATTCAAATTTTTTTGGTCGGATTAATGGTATGTTCATTTTTTGATACCCTAGGATTTAAGTAGCATTTATCATAGATCCAATTAAAGGATTACAAGAGATAAAATAATTTCTATAGATTTTTAAATCATGTTTCACCTTTTTTTTGACCTCAATTTTTGATTTACAATGTCAGGGAATTGATAAATTTATGGGATTTAGAGAATGGAGTGCATGCAGGGCAAAGAAAAGGGATGTAGATGATAGTTACTTTAATTTTATAACGAGCTTCCATCGCAATTTTCCTTTTTCCTTTTGGTCGGCTGCTTTGTACAGACCGAAAGAGTAAAGAGTAATGACTAAAGAGGGAGGATTAGGCATTATTATTTTTGCCTAATCTTAATTTGCCTTCAAAGGGGATTTCTTCTGATTTAAAGGCTCCTATTCATGATGTGATGCTTGGAAATGCTAATAAGTTTCAGGCTCTGCAAAATCTAGACGAGAATTTGGTGAATCTTCATGTTGAGGATTTTAGTATTCGTTAGATGGAAATAAGTTTTCTAAATATAGTTGTAATGTGCAATATTTTTTGAAGGTTTCATTAGCTTTGGTAAGTCTACTAGATCCAAAAATATCAGGAAGGCAACCACCTCTTCTAGTAAGTTTTAATGTTATTTCCTAATCTTTCTTCTTGGAATGTTATACATTTTCATAACTTGAATAGAGTTAATGCTTGTAATAACATTGTTAATAAGTTTGATGTGGATTTATGTTGTT
>NW_021396718.1:0-472 GCF_001605985.2 Dendrobium catenatum | reverse complement strand
ATAATCCAGTAAAAGATGCTCATTTTCATAATTTGGCCAAAGGATATTTAGTATAAAGATTTGTAACACATGAACATTAATAATAAGTATCAATTTGGCCAAAAATGAGAAAAATAATATTAAAGAGATAAGCTCTAAGAATCTTTACAAGATTATTGTTAGCAACTATAAAATTGACGTGACTTAATTTATAGATTTAATTGAGGTTCAGTACTATATGAATTATTATATTGATGTATCATACGGAAAATTATTTAGTAAGACTTAGTAATATTTGTTTCAAAAATGTCTAATTGTCTAATTTTTAAATGATTCTTGACGGTGAAAGTATTGGAAATAAGATCTAAAAATTTTATTTAGATAGTATTAGAAATAATTTTTTTGATTGATTTAAATAAGAACTTGACTATTAATATAATGAAGAAAAACTAATTATATAATTATCTCATATAGTGAGATAAAAATTTGATAT
>NW_021396717.1:0-2817 GCF_001605985.2 Dendrobium catenatum | reverse complement strand
TGGGTTCCATTTCAAATTAATAGGTTTAATAATAACAGAATGCTTTCAATAAGGATCCTTTTTCTCTTGATAAAGGATCTTTTAGTTTATTTTATTTTCTAGTTTGTATTAGGTTGTTTCTTTTAATTTCTAATGCAACTTTTCATTTTCTAAAAAAAAAAGATATATTTAAGAGTTATAATGTAGAATACTTTGAGGTGGGATATTGAATATCCAATCTAGAATCGAAAGAGATGGGTGACATACATTATGGAAGAGCCCCTCTTCATTTGGATATCCATATTAGGATAGTTTTATTATCCAAGGAGAAAAGAAAACACCCCTTCGGGGAGGAGTTTTTTTTTTACTTGGATATTCAGACCCGACAGATCTAAGGAGTGAATCAAAGAAATCTGGATATAGGTGAAATAAAGAAGGAGAAAACTATACCACTGAAGGCCAATGAAACAAATACAAATTATTTCGGGTCTAAAAGCGATGAATTTTCCTTCATCACTAGGCAGTTCAAAAACTTTCTAAGGAAAAGCCACAAGCATCATTAGAGTTGGAAAAGAGCTAAGGATAGTAAAAAATGTAAAGGTTCCTCTGATATTGTTTGTTTTGAATGCAGGAAGCTTGAACATGTCAAAACTGATTTTCCTACACTTAAGGATCACTCTAGCAAAGAAAATTGTAAGGAGAAACCTAAGGTCAAGAAGGATAAGAAACAATTCCAAAAGGCGTTCTAGGCAGAATCTGCATCTAACTCCTTTGAGACTGAGGCAGAGAAATAAACCATAAACTTGTGCTTAATAGCAAATGATCATCTTGGTCAAAGTGACCAAGAAGAGGTATGTGAACAGACCTATGACCAATTACTTGAAATATGTGAGAAAATTCATGCATTATATAGAAAACATAAGAAAACTATTACTAGTTTGAAATTGGAGTTTTTGAATTTACAAAAACTGCATAAAATTTTGAGTAAAGATCACCTCCAAATTGATAGCAATCTTATGTCTATACTTGATGAATTTGATGATTTAAATAAAAGCATTCTGAATTAATTGTTGAGCATGATTCTTTGAAAGCTTACTACACCTCACTTGAATATGATTTTAAATCTTCTACTAAAGAATATGAGCATAAAAAGCACTGTTTGGATGTTGATTTAGAAAATGCTAACTTGAGGTTTAAAGCAAAATTGAATACAGTTGAGAGAAATTGGAATACATCAATACCTGATTTAAAGCCAAAACCTAGGAAGAGGCATTATAACCCGAACCGATTAAGAAATCCTTTTCCTGGTATTAGATGTTTTTCATGTGTCATGTTAGGACACATAGCACACACTTGCACCATTCACCGTAGTACACATTGGGTTTGGAGACCAAAACTGCATGTTTCACAACACAACATAAATGCATTAAATTCTTATTTTCATAAGGAGGGACCCAAACCTATTTTGGTTCCTAAATCTGACGGTTGATAACTTTTGTAGGTGTGCTCTCACCAAAGACCTCATGAGAGCTTGAACAGCGGAGGCTCGTGGCTCATAATTGCTTAAACTTGCTGCTTAATAAGTTTTGGTTTGCATACTCTGTTGATTATTGTTATTGTCTGTCTTTTGTTTTTGTGTTAGCTTTTCATGTTTGTTGTTATTTTTACTTTGGCTCTCTTCTTACTTTATGATATTTTTTTCTAGTTTTTATTTTTTGAAGATTTATAGCTAATGTTTAACCTCTCTAAATCAGTTAAAAGGAGAAACACCGTTGATGGTTTTCCCTCCCTCCAACCTCTTTTAGTGGTATAATTTTATTTTGTTTTCTAAACAAAAGTCTATCTCAAATTAACAACTGGATTTTGAAATTAAGATCTTTTCTATCTTGCTACAATAATCTACCTTGTGTATATAATATTTAAATTTTTATATATCTTTCAAGTTAATTAAAATCTTGCCATTGCATTTATCATATGATTACTAAGTCTGCTTTGTGGTCTATTCTTTTTTATATTAGAGAGTGAGTTTTTCTTCTCTAATATCTAGAAGATCTACTCACAACTAAAAATATTAAGAGTTTTTGAGAAGGGATCTAGCTTCTCTAATATCTAGAAGATCTTCTCTAATATCTCTGAATGAATTCCCTCACCGTGAACTCCGCCTCCAGCTCAAGTTGAGCTAAATCCCAATGTACCCTATTCTTGCCAAATGCAAGAATAAGTCTGCCTTTACTGTCTCTAAATACTCCTCCAATTCTAGTAAGGTTTGAACTAAGCAAAGAAGCATCCACATTAACCTTAATCCAATCTAGCGGTGGAGGGCACCAAGCTTATTGAGACTCTCTAAGGATATTAGTGTTGCAAACCTATTTTCATGTCTTATGTTTTGATGATTGACAAACACTTTTTCTCTTGGACTACTTGTTGCTTCTAACTTTTCAAGAATCGAAGATCGGACGATCAAGAATAAGCCAAGTTCAGGATTGCGTAGGTTTAGGGTTGAGTCAGTTTGTAATTTTATTTTTCTCCTTTTGAGTCTACTTGTAAAGGCCAAAAAGACTGATACTAAGTAACCCTTCACACACACACTTGAGAGACTTAGAATTTCTGTTTTTACCCACATCGGCCAGGCCGATTTTCATATCGTCCTGGACGATCGGCTCAAAACAAAAAGTCTAATTAAGGATTCTTAATTAAGAAAGCCGACATTAACCTATCGGCCTGGACGATACGTGTATCGGCCAGGACGATAAGCTTAAAATAGAAAGAGATAGCCACCTTAGACAATTTAGGCATACTGTATTTTAAATTATCGGCCAGGACGATTCTCGGATCGGC
>NW_021396716.1:0-352 GCF_001605985.2 Dendrobium catenatum | reverse complement strand
GTTGTTTGAGTTGAGTCTTATTCAAGTGCTTTATTTGTGTTGTGGGGACAGCAAAGGGCATTATAAATGTTGCTTTAGGGTACACTTGACTTCACAAAAGTGTGTCCAATAACAACAATGCCTACATCACTTTTATTTCTGATTTTCATTCTTTTTCTTTCTACTACTTTGCTATAGATTCTTAAGTTTAGCAATACATATAAGAGAGTCCTAAGGATTAGAAAACAACACCACTCTTAGTCCTACAACTTTAGTGACATCTAAGGACAAAAATTAAGGATTGGGTCTTAGAAAATATAGACTTAGGATGCATGTTCCTTATAGGAAAGAGATACTAAAACAAAAACTTAGT
>NW_021396715.1:0-522 GCF_001605985.2 Dendrobium catenatum | reverse complement strand
TCTTAATAAATGTATGACTTCCATAGTTGACCTACCCAGCATGAATCCAAATTGATTTTGAGAAACATTAGTATCACGCTGCAATCTATGCTTCATAACTCGCTCCCATAGTTTTAAAGTATGAAACATTTACTTAATTCCTCTATAGAGGTTAACCGTTAGAAGTTAATCATTCATGATTATTTGTTTTGATAGAAAATTTGAAATTTTATTATTAAATAAAGCTTGATATTCGAAAGATGATGTAGGCAAGCATTGGAATAAATGGATATTTATTGGTGGGCTAAATTTTTCTTATTGGGCTTAGCCCATTTTCCTTTTTTTGTGGCTGACTTGAGTTGTTGGGTGCTATTTCTATTGCCCAAGTTCATTTCCACTGTTTCTGCCTTTTCGTTTCCTTTGCTTGCCCGATTCTTTCCCTCAGGCGTTGTCCGTTCGTTGGCTGTGTCCCGCGGCCTCTTCATGTGCTGCTCCAACCGGTTGTCTGTTGGCCTTTTTCCTCCCCCTTTCTGATTGGTTTGA
>NW_021396714.1:0-300 GCF_001605985.2 Dendrobium catenatum | reverse complement strand
CGGATGAAACAACTTCTTCGTAATCATTTTTTACCGGCCGATTTCGAACAACTATTATATATGCAATACCAGCATTGCAATAAGGGGAATTGGACTGTAAGAGCCTACACAGAGGAATTCTACCGTCTCTGCGCTCGCAATAATCCCAATGAGTCCAACAATCAACTTGTCATGCACTATATTGGAGGTTTAAAGGATGGCATCCAAGACAAATTGGAATTGAATTCTGTTTGGTCTTTGTCTCAAGCCGTGAATTTTGCTCTGAAAGCCGAGATGCAGCTGAATCGCACAGGGCGTGCG
>NW_021396713.1:0-333 GCF_001605985.2 Dendrobium catenatum | reverse complement strand
AATTATTAAATAAATTTCTTAAATTAAAAAGATGATTTTTTTACTATTTTATGAAATAATTTTTTAGTACTTAAATTTTTAATTAAAATTTTATTTTAGAAAGCAATAAGACAGCTGCCCAAATCAAACACATTTTAATGTTTAGCAGGTAACATTTCAACCCTATAAGATCATCCTCATTCCTTATCAAGGGCTACACACATCTCTCATTTTTTTGTAATTTATCCACCGCTCGAAAAGCACTCCTTCCAATGAACGTTCTAATTGCTTGCTGTGCTGGTTTCGTTCCTTATGCAAAGGAGCAATTATTAGGTCCTTTCACTGGATGTAGAG
>NW_021396712.1:0-275 GCF_001605985.2 Dendrobium catenatum | reverse complement strand
CATAAACTTTTTTTAAGCAAATGAATGCAGTTTTTCCTATTGTTTTAGCTTCTAAATGTGTCAGAAATGATATAAGTGTAGTTTTTTTTTAACTGTTTTCATGTGCCGCATTGTTTTGGGAACGACCCGAATGCAGGCTTTCACTTGTTTATGCTCTAAAATAGTTTTTGGAATGGATTGGAGACAATTTTTTTATATACTCATTAGTTAAGAGGCTTGCAATATCATATACTTTAATAAAATGTTTATGAGTTTGGGTTGGAACTTTTATTAAA
>NW_021396711.1:0-254 GCF_001605985.2 Dendrobium catenatum | reverse complement strand
GGAAAGCCCTGTCGTCATTTCAGTGGAGAGACCAGAGGAGGCCGATCAGGAACTAGAGGGAATTCAAGGACTGCATAATATAGCGTTTCCAAAACGATCGGGGAGGAGACTTCTATAAGCAATTCTTTGCACTGACACAGGAGAGATCAGCAGCAGATTACCAGGAGTAGTTTGAGCACCTAGCTAGCAAGGTGGAGCGACTCTCAGATACAGTTCAACAACAACAACAACATCAAGCCTTTATCCCACTACAT
>NW_021396710.1:0-797 GCF_001605985.2 Dendrobium catenatum | reverse complement strand
ATTTATATAATATTTTAAATTATTTTAAAATTACTTATATGTTAAACCCTAATTTTGGGGGATCCACTATTTATGAAATTTTAAACATGTGTTATATGTGGGAAGAGCAATCATGGGGGAGTGGGTTAGTGAATGGTTGAGTCTCAATCACTCACTAGTCCCTTCATTAGATGTATTTACTTTTCTTGTGTCGTAGTTTGCATGTGTAGGATGCACCACCACTTAGTTTAGGCTCTCTTAGATCTAAGGACATGGCTTGTCTATTTTTATTATGTATTACCCTACATTTTTATCTCGAGGGTTAGTGTAAAACTCTACTTTAAATTCCTACAACATAGTAACACCCTAAAGACAATAACTGAGGACCCGTCTAACAAACTTAGAAAATTTCTAGGGGCTAGGATAGATCAGTGATTGACATGAAAACTTTAACATTTAAACTTAGTGACATCATAAATCTCCTAGAATTTTTTAGAAATTTTTAGGAGCTTCTAGACCCCTTAATTAACAAACCCTAATTTACATATTAAATAGGGCCCTGTAGCCTTCTAAAATTTCTAATAAATACATTTTAACTTAGAAAAATACCATAATATCTCAAATTTCTTAGAATCTAGTCCTTAACCCTAGAAAAATAAGGATCCTCAGTTTGACCTTAGGTCGGCCCTTAATCTAGTATTGATTAGAAATTATCTTTTTTCCCCTAATAAATTATTAAAAATTAATAAAAATCCAAAATTTTTCTCAAGCACTTAAGAATACCTTCTCAGGTCATTCCTCACCTTTGGGGGTGATTC
>NW_021396709.1:0-231 GCF_001605985.2 Dendrobium catenatum | reverse complement strand
AACTTCTTTTTAGAATTATATATAAAAGAATAGCATTGCAAAGTGATCAATAAGGAATCATGATTTTCAAATTCAAGTGTAGAAGATATCAATTGGAACATAGATACTTCTTAGATTTAAAGATTTGAAAGAAATGGAAGCTAACTCATTGTGGGCTCATTTTCTGCATCTTTATCAGTTTTTTGGCCCCACCTTTAACATATTTTTATTTTTTATACACTTTGTGCATCT
>NW_021396708.1:0-320 GCF_001605985.2 Dendrobium catenatum | reverse complement strand
ACCCATCCGCCTTCCAAAATTTACCTCGGAACTTATTTAGTTAAAACTCCCTCGCCGAATGAAAAAAAAGCGAGCGGAGTCCGAGGCCGAATTTTCGGAGCCCATAACAAGCTAATCAATCTTTACATCCTCAAATAAGGATTAATTTGAAAAAAAAGATATTAATCAATTATAACATTTTTCCGATCAAAGCTAAAAAAAAAACCAAATTATAGGTCCGGTGACCGGACCTAATAATAGGTCCGGACATCCAATTAAAACTTGCCACGTCACTTGCGCTTTGACCGCGCTTTTTAACTGCGTTTTAGGTGCGCTTTGAC
>NW_021396707.1:0-314 GCF_001605985.2 Dendrobium catenatum | reverse complement strand
GTTGGCAAAGCTCCGTCTGCGACCGTGGAGCTCGACCCCGATTGAGCTTCTCCCGATCCAGAAGCCTAGCAGCCAAACGAAGAAGACACGAAGCCTGTACCGACCCAAAGCACGCCAAATCACGCAGTGCAAGCCGATCTCCTGCTTATGACTTAAAGGCATGAATCGTGCGACTCTGCGTGTGCCCTAGCCACCTGATTCGAGTCTTGTTTTTAAGACTTGGCTTAGTCGATTATTTAAACCGAGAAGGAAGTCTTAAAAAAAAAAAAAGAAAGAGAAAAAAATCCTTATTATCGACCTTTATTGTCGACAAG